>NW_027285110.1:0-27500 GCF_040894005.1 Engystomops pustulosus
CCATTTCTGACACTGACGTCCTTACATCATTGCACAATTTTGCAATTTTGCTTGGATGTTCAGAGTCAGAGTTGGCCTTCCTTTTCTTTGACCCCTTCCTACCCCCTCTAGTTACAGTAACCCAGCTACCCACCTGGCCCTGCTGGCTTTCCTCTCCACCCTCCACTTCTACCCCGCTTATTGCTTGCTCAGTGAGCAGCATACTCCTCTCAAGATTGTCAATTGCTCGCAGCCGTGCAATATCTTCCTCCAGATCTCTTACACGAGCTTCCAGTAGAAAAATATGGGCACATCTGTCACAGCGGTATTCACCCTCGAACTCCTGCTCCAGCAGTGTATACATGCGGCAGAGTGTGCACTGGAGCATACCACCAATCCTGCTAGCCATATCCTAGTAACAAAACAGTGATAAGTATATAAATCAAGAGATATAAAATGTAGGTTACTTACAGTTCTGTGGACTTCTCTTTTTCAAACTCCGCTTTTTTCAACTCACTTAAGTTCACTAGCCACTTAGAATCACAAGCCAAAACTGAGCGAGCTCAAAAGTGAGTTGCTAGACCTTAATTTATCAGGTGTGAACACTAATCCCTCCTCCCAATTAGCAGACCAGGCAAAGAAAGGAAAAAAAAATCTATTTAAATTGTGACACTAAGAAAAGTGCTATTACCTATATACTCAGTCCACAATCACCCAAACAACAGATTCACTCTTAACACACACAAAACTCCGCTTTTTTTCAACTCACTTAAGTTCACTAGCCACTTAGAATCACAAGCCAAAACTGAGCGAGCTCAGTGGTGACGAAATTATAGTTAAAACTGTTTGTGTCTGTCTTTTTTTGAAGGTGATTTGATTTCTTTTTTTCTTTGTTAAGTTGATAGGCTGTCTGGATAAGTTTTTTAGGAAATTTTTTCTCATTAAATTTCCTGGATGATTTTTGCTTGTTCATGATAGTCCTTGTTTAAGGAGCAGTTTTTTCGAATTCTGGCAAATTGGCTAAACGGTATATTTTTAAGCCATTTGCCATAGTGGGCACTTCTGTAGTCAAGGTATCCATTGCTATCAACTTTTTTTAAATGATTTTTTGTAACAATGGTGCTCGAATTGTGGCCTATTTCTAAGTCTAAAAAAACCATAAGGTCTTTGCTGATATTCGCCGTAAAATTGATACCCCAGTTGTTGTGGTTTAGTTCTTCAATGAATATTTTCGCCTCCTGTATTGTACTTTTTGCTCCACACACATTCCACATTCCTTCCCAGGAACCAGGAGATGATAGGAGATGCCTTTGTGCATTGAATAGTTGGATTTCACCACAAGCCAAATATCCCTAACGTTTTGTGAGTATCTCAATGGAGCCCATTAACGGAAGCAAAACATTGAGGCAGATAGAGCCAGACCTCAATCACTTACACTACAGTCCTGGCCATAAGATATGAGAATGATACAAATGGTAATTGTTACAAAGTCTCCGGCATCAGGTGTTATAATGGTAATTTGCATATTCTCCAGAATGTTATACAGAGCGATCAGCTTATCAGCAATTCATTACAAAGTCAGTATTTGCCTAGAAAATGAACTTTTTCCCCCCCAAAAAAGTGTCAGTGATGTCTCCAGTAACACAGGTGCGGGGGCTGATGAGGACAGGGCTGGGGGCAATCTGTCAGGATTAAGTAACAATCACACCCCTGGACACTTTACAAGGAGGCTGGTGCTTGGCATCATTGTTTCTCTTCTGTTACCCATGGTTATCTCTAAAGAAACCCGTGCAGTCATCATTGCGCTGCACAAAACTGCCCGAACAGGGAAGAGTATCGCAGCGAGAAAGATGGCACCTCAGTCACCGATCTATCGCATCATCAAGGAATCCAAGGAGAGAGGCGCCATTGTTACCAAAAAGGCTCCAGGAGCCCAAGAAGGACCAGCAAGCGCCAGGACCGTCTCTTACAAGTGTCTCAGCTTGGGGATGGGGCTCCCACCATCGCAGAGCTCAGGAATGGCAGCAGCAGGTGTGAGGCATCTGCACGCGCTGTGACACTGCGGAGACTCCTGGAGCAAGGCCTGGTGTCCAGGAGGGCAGCACAGAAGCCGCTTCTCTCCAGGAACCATCAGGGACAGACGGATATTCTGCAGGAGGTGCAGGGAGTGGACGCTGAGGACTGGGGGGGGGGGGGGTCATTGTCTCTGATGAATCCCCTTTCCGATTGTTGGGAGGAGACAAGGTGAGCGATGCCCCCAGTCCTGTCTCCTGCACCTGTAAAGCCTCCTGCAGCCATTCATGTGTGTGTGTGTGTGTGGGGGGCTTCTCAGCCAAGGGAATCGCCCTAAAAACACCTCCATGAATAAAGAATGGAGCAGAATGTCCTCCAGGAGCCGCTTCTCCCAACCCTCCAGGAGCAGATGGTGATGAGCAGAGCCTCCTCCAGCATGATGGAGCACCGGCCATAAAGGGGAGAACTAAATGGCTCCGGGAACAGAACACAGAGATTCTGGGTCCATGGCTCCGGGAACAGAACACAGAGATTCTGGGTCCATGGCCCGGAAACTCCCCGGATCTTATCCCATTGAGAACTTGTGGTCAATAATCAGATGGAGGACAAACAAACCCAACACATTGTGACAGAATGCAGCAGTGATAGTGCATGAATGGACGGCGATCAGTCAGGATCTGGTGCAGGAGGTGAGTGAGAGCTGCCGGGGAGAAGTGCAGAGGTCCTGAAGAAGAAGGAGAGGTCCTGCAGATACTGACTCACTGCAGTAACTCCTCCCACCTGACAATAAAAGCTTCTGCTCCCCATAATATGATTGCACTTGTATCTCTGTATGTGATAAACATCTGACAAACCAGAGGGACACATCATGTGACAGGAGGAGATTTGTGTCATTCTCAGGACTTATGGCCAGGACTGTACATGAACAATTCACTAAGCCGCAGGCAACCCCACTCAGGGTCAGCACCGGTCTCTCATCACACAACTGCGGCTGGGACAAGTACTAGGTAACTGCTCAGTCCATGTGATGGGAGTCTCCCACCTCCCTCAGCACAGACGCTTCGAGGATCATGCGCACACGCAACGACCACATACAGCCGGACACAAGACTCGAGCGCCAGAGAAACCTTCATACAAGGGATTTTTATTAAAAGACAACATGGTATAATAACGGCTTCATCATCGGTAGATTAAGATAAGAACACTGATATATTGGGTGGAGGATCAGGAGGTTGGTCATGGGGGGGGGGGGGGTTGCTCAGATTCTGCTTACTCCTTACTGCTCTTCCCCCCAGTCTTGGCTTTCGCGGGCCCCTTCTTCTTCACAGTTCCCTTCTTCTTTCCGGCACTCATTACAGCCTGAAGCTTCCTCTTCTTGACAGTGGCAGCAGCGATGATCCTCCACTTCTTCAGACTTTCACTGGTGACCTTCTGCCGTTTGGGCTTCAGTGGGACTTTCTTGACAACTTTTTTTACTTTGCCAACATCTTTCGGCTTCTTGTCCTTCTCCTTGGACTCGGCCTCCAGGAGTCTTTCTGGTTTGCCATCGCTGGGCTCCCCTCCCTCAGCCTCCGGCTGCTGCTCATCTTCTCCCTTGGCTTTCTTTGGTTTCTTTTCCTGACTGCTCTTAGCTTTACCCTTTTCCTTATTTATCACCAGCTTCTTGGCTTTCAGTAACTTTTTTTGCTTCAGTTTTTGCACAGCTGTAGCAGCTTTCTTGTTCTCGTTTTTTCTCTTCTTCGGGGCACTCTCTTCACTACTGCTTCCATCCTTAATCTTCCTCTTCTTGGGAACCTTCTCTTTCCCCTGGAGGCCCTTACCTTTGCTCTTCTTGAGACATACCGGGACATGGTTCATAAGGGATTTCTGGAATAAAAATCTCTTTCCACAATGCCCACAACTGAAGACATCTTCCCCATGGAGGAGTTTGTGGCGCACAAGAATTTTCAAGCGTGTGAACCTCATGTGGCATATAGGACATGCAAACGGCTTTTCCTCGGTGTCCATTACGAGCTGCTCTCCGCTGCTGGATCCATCTTGGGGAGCATGCAATTTAATGTGCGACAAAAGTCTGCCTTTGGTGGAGTAGAGTTTGCCGCACTCTTTACAATGATACGGCTTCTCTTCCACCTCTGCCTGGAGAATGGAGCTCTGCTCACTGGTGCCGGGTAACGATTTATGCACCTTGCAGTGAAGAACGAGGCTCGCCTTGGTGGAGCACACTTTATTACAGTGCTTGCATGTGAAAGGATGCTCTCCAGTTCCAGCTTTAAGTTTTTTCACAAGACTCTGTGAGGATCGGTGCACCCTTCTGTGTAGGACAAAGCTGGCCTTGGTGGAGCAGACAAAATTACATTTTTTACAAACAAAAGATTTTGGCCCCATGTTGGTTTTTAGGATGTGCTCACTGCTAGACGATGACCTGTGCACCTTAGAGTGAAGTACAAAGCTGGCCTTTGTAGAACAAACTTTATTACAGTCCTGGCAAGTGTACGGGGGGTCCCCAATATCCGTTTTGAGATGACACATCACTGGGGACTTGTGCACTTTGCGATGGAGAACAAGACTGGCTTTAGTGGAACAAACTTTATGGCAGTCCTTACAGATGAAGGCTGGACTACCCACAGCTGATATCTGGCCCACTCCATGCACTTTACGATGAAGAACAAGGCTGGCCTTGGTTGAGCAAACCTTGTTACAGTCCTTGCAGGTAAAAGGATGCACATCTGGTTCAGTTTTGATGTTGAGGTGGTGCTCCGAGGTCAAGGCAGCCTCATCTGTTCTGGTTTCCTGGTTTTCCTCGTAGCTGCCGCTCTGCTTACTAGTGGCTGGAGACTTATGAACTTTACAATGAAGAACAAGGCTGGCCTTAGTGGAGCAGATCTTGTTACAGTCCTTGCACTGGAAAGGAGGCCCTCCAGACTCTTCCTTACTGCTTGTGTTTTGCTCAACACTTGATGAACTCTCAGTAACTTTGTGACTCCTGCGATGAACATAGAGCCTCGACTTACTGGGAAACACTTTGTCACAGTCTTTACAGGAAAACGGGCATTCCCCAGTGTGAAGGCGCTCATGTATGACCAGCCGCTCCTTCTGCTTAAAGCTTTTATTACATACTGAACACTGAAATGGTTTTAATAGCATGAACTGCAGGTTCCTGTGCGTGTACCGATGGATGATCAAGCTGCCCTTTTGCCGAAATCTGCATGGACAATCAGGGCAGGCATAGGGCCGGGCTCCTGTATGTACACGTCTATGGACACCAAGGTGATTGCGTCTTGTAAAGGTTTTATTGCACTCCAGGCAACGAAAAGGAGGTCCTTCAGCATGGGCACTAGTGTGAATACTCAGGTATTGTGCTGTGGAGAAGCTTTGGGGGCACTGTGCACAGGTGAAAGCTTCCTCCTTGACATGATCTTGCTGGTGACTAAGCAGAAGCTCAAAGTTCATGAACATTTCATTACATTCCAAACACTGGTTTTCTTCCTCTTCTTTAACTAATACTGAAGCAGTGGATGGATCATCAATATACGGGGGTAGTTGCTGTTCCTCCACTTTTATGATATTCTTCTCTTTGTATAAGCACTTCCTATTGGTCTTTGTTGTTCCATCCAATACCTTCTTCTTGGAAACTGGCAAACCTGAAGGACTGCCAAGGTCCTCAGCACCCGGACCGACACAAGTAGCTGAGCCATCATCAGCGGTCACTTCACTTGGACTCTTTATGGATTGCTCTTTCTTCTTTCTGGGTTTTCGGGTCAGGCCCTTTACAGCCAAAATCATGTTCATCCATTTTAGGTCTTTTTTGCTTTTGACAATGGAATGGACTTTTCTATTTCTCACAACTTTTGACTGTTTCATTTTGAGACGGAGAGAAGCCATGCTCTTATCCTTGAGGATCTTCTCACTTGGGAGGACCTCTTCTATGGCACCACTATCCTTGGTGAGCAGCCTACAGACACGACATTTCTTCGACCACCGACCCACTCGTTTCTTCTTCTGCAGCCGACAACCACAAGACTCACACTGTGTGGCTGAATGGCTCATCAGGTGGAGATTCATCGACCTATTGCACTTAAATATTTTGCCACACTGCGGACATAAACGAGGCTTCTCTCCATCTACTGGAATGATCTGGTCACTTGTCCCCAATCCAGTAAAAAGCTCATCCTCTTTACTGAAATCCTCATCATGACTCAGCTCCGTGTCACAGCTCAAGGACGACTCTCCAAGCAAGTCCCGGTTGTCCGGTGGAGGCCGTTTCTTGGTCTTTAATTGCGTCACTTTGTCCCTCACCAGTCGATCTCTGACAGGTTTTTGGCAGTTCTTGCAGATCTTTGGAGGTTTTGCTCCAGTTTTGTACAAATCATCACAAGTACAGTACAGCGCTTGTATGGCAGGATTCATCTTCTTGTGCTTCCTCATGAGTGCAGAGTGGAACGGCTTTGTTCCTCTTTTGATACTTCCTGGCTTAGGATTGTCTGGGTAATCCTCTGGTTCATCATCTGCTTCTTCCACGTAAAGAGATCCACTTTCAGAATCCAGGCTTTCATCCTCCCCCTCAGCCCCAGGAGCCATCTCCTCTTTTCTTTGCTCCTTGAATTTCTGGAAGCATTCGTGGCACCTCTTGGGAATGCGCTTCCCCTTGTTCTTGAGGGCCAATGGACATCCACAGCCAAGGCACTGCGGTAATGTGTGACATTTCATGTGACTGGCGAGCAGAGTTGGGAGTCGGAAGGACTTCTCACACTTTGGACATTTATAGGTCTTTTTGTAGAGGGCAGGGGAGCCTTCATTAATTGTGTGTGCGGATTTAACAGTCCTGTAAGATGCATTGTCGCGTACAGAGTCCACCTCCTGCTTGATCTGGAATCTGGAGGAGTCTGGAGAAACTTTTTTTCTGTCGGTTTCGAGCACAAATTCTGGACTGTGACAATTCCCTTCACCAGATCGTCGCTCTTCCCTCTTTGTCTTCAAGCGACACTTATAGCAGTCAGGAAACCAGACCAACTCCTTTCTTCCACGTCTTACACGACGGCCACACTTTACACATTGGCTCCCGACACCAACGTGTTTGTCATCCAGGTCCTCTGCATATTCGTTATCCTGGATATCAGGTGACAGCATATCAGATAACTCATAACTCTCATCATCCCCAGACACCGCAGATATATCGTCGTCTTTAGGAGTTTCATCCACATTTGGAGCATCAAGTAAGAGAGTCCCAGACTCTAAATCATCAGCGATGTCGTTTTCTGTAAGGTCGGCGTTGGACATCTGAATGTACTGCTTAGGTGGGACCTCGTGGGAGAGGCTTTTATCTGTGTCATTTTCTACCAGATCTTTCACATCATCGCTACTCAGTAAACACTTCTCAGAGAGAATTTTGAGGTCAGGAGACAGCTCTAAGGTCTCATCCAGAAGACACAACGCTGGAGGATCAGCTCTCAGATTCTCAAACACATCTTTCAGGTCAGCGTTCTCCAAAGATCTGCCGCTACTTATTTCACCGCTCGTTGTACTAGTTACTATGTCTTGCTCTGTAGGTTGCGCTTGTTGTGACAAATCACATTCTGAAGCTCCTACACCTGCTGCCGTCAAAGCACCAAACAAGACATCATCACCTTCTGTGAAATCCTTTAAAGATAAATCCTCATGACAAGGAGACATCAAGCCATCGGTAACACCCACTTCCTCAGGCTCGGGGAGGCCGGTTGGGTTGTCGCCTCCCGATGGAATCTTCTGGTCAAAGGGGATCTTTTCCACATCATCAACTTCGGTGACATAAACCGATGTCTGGAGGTTTTCATGAGAAGAGTCTTCAATGGTATAAGCAGCGAGCTCTGCCGGAGTCACCACTGGAGCATCACCTGGAACCTGACTTTCTTCAGTCTTAGAAGAGCCAATAAAACCCATATTAGAGAAGGAGACGTCAGAACCAATCAGCTTGTCGTCTCTTAAGTTCAGATCTAGCTCGAGGTCACTGCTGCTCAGAGGTTGCATATCAGGAAGACTTGAACTTACACCTGGGTCATGGTCTGGATTTAGTTGTGAGCCGTCATCATCGTCATTCTGGGAACGATCATGAAGAACTAGATCTGTTTTCTCTGGATGAATAGGTCCCTCTGAGCTCTCAGGTGGACTTTGTTCTTCTTGAGGGATTGGGTCACTGCCAGTGAGCGGTAATGTGTCAGGCACTACAACAGGCTGGTTGACTTCTGTCTCTAAAGAAATATGTACCGTCTCCAAGTCTTTCTCATCAGATCTCTCCTCGTTATCTAAAGGACTTCCCTGGTCGGGAATGTCCACGGACATCATGAGATTTTCTATATTCTGAGGGCTAGGTTGTGAAGCACAGACATCAGCAGGCTGCGGTGCATCATCTAAGACTCCTCGGCTTAGATCTTCTTTACTCAAGCTGGGATCACGTTCACTATTGGATGCAGCCTCAGTTCGGTCTTTGAGATTGATTTCTTCGATATCTCCTGAAGAGCTGCAATCTTTGTTGCCAGTAAATTGGTTGGTTCCAAGGGCAGCGTCTTCTGGCACATCCTCGTGAAGAGTTGATGTTGTCTGTAACTCAGTAGAGTCAACTTCCAGCAATGTCACAGCTGGACTCTCATCCTGACTAATGAGCGGGATTTCAGCTCCACAAGGCTCATTACCTTCATCAAACTCAGATGCCCAGACATCAATCTTTGGGGGAATTTCCTGGTCGCTTGGAAGGTCCTGAATGTCCTTCATACAAGAAGTAACCAAGTCATCATTGCTCTCATTAATGTCCAGCAAAAAGTCGGCTTCACTTATCAATGGGGTCACAGGCAACGATGGATCCAATGCATCGGTCAAGGTTGCGAGGGGGGATTGGGTGCTCTGCTTTTCCTCATTGTCTATAAGGGGCTCGGGAGTCACAGGTTTATCTAATGTGGGTCTATCCTCAGTGGAAACATTGCCACCATGTGACACATCAGAATCCAGCGAGGTTACAGGATCGCCAAGTTTAATCGCTGGATCCTCAGTCTGTGCAGTGACCACAGCAGGTTCTTTATCACATCCATCCGCATCTCCTACAAGGGGACCTTCTGTAACCGTCAGATTCTCACCAGTTATGGAGGAGATGCTGGGGATTTCAGTGGTGAGGACATTGCTAAGAAGCTCCTGTGTGTCAGACTGAGCAGGAGCCTGGGTGCTGGGCACGTTCTCAGAATCATCACTGGCATCAGGAAGGGTCTTAGGGGAGATGCTGGAGACAGACTCCATACACTGAGGAGGCACATCTTCAGCCACGCCCCCAGCAGTCTTTGGCTCGGAGGGTTCAGACACTTCTACTTGAGGTGAAGAACAAATCTCCAAATCTTGTGTGGTCTCCATGCTCAGAGGGGCAGGGCTGGAAGGGGGCGAAGCAGAAACTCTTAAGTCACCGATGGGGCTCATGCTCGCCTCCTCCTCATCGTCATCATCATCGTCGTCGTCATCAGGTTCTCCGATGGTGTAAGTGTTGAAGACCTCAGCCAGGATTTCCAAGGTGTTTCCATAAGGGTCGATGAGATGAATGGTGCGGTCAGAGAGCTTGGATATCCTTAGCTCAAACTGAGTCTTCTCCGAGTCGTCTGCTGTCTCAGCAGGAGATGTTCCTTGGGTGCGTCTTGTCACGCACTCTCTGGGGAGAAGGTCTTGATTGGTGCTCAGTTCCCTTTTGAATTCGACTCTAGAGTTAAGATGATAGGTGGACTTGCTGGGGGCTGGCGCCACATGAATGATATCGGCCACTTGCGATGACTTGCTGCTCCGAGTAGACATGACGCGCCCGGTGGATGACTTGGCAAGCGACGTGTTGGGGATCCCATCTTCATGGCTTCTCTCGTGCATCTGTAAGAAGAACTGGTGGTGGAATCCTCGGCCGCAGTGGGAGCAGGTGAATTGCCTTTTGGTCACATGACTCTGACGATGAGAGTTCAGCTCCAGCTTGTTGTTGAATGTTTCGCTGCACTCAATGCACATGTACTGCCCGCTGCTGGTGTGGGCAGCCGGGAGCTCATGGTCGTGTGCCGGCTCCGGGACAATCCTCTTGGAGGAGCGAGTGCTTCTCTCTGTACTTTGCATCCCGCTGATCCCAGGGAGGACCTGGAGACAAAGACGACATTAGGGTCCGGTCATGACTGATGCACACAAAGCAAACCCGTGTATACCCCGGGGGGGGGGAGGAGAGGGGTCCCGTGTATACCCCGGGGGGGGGAGGAGGAGAAGGTCCCGTGTATACCCCGGGGGGGGGAGGAGGAGAAGGTCCCGTGTATACCCCGGGGGGGGAGGAGGGGAGGGGGGGAGGTCCCGTGTATACCCCGGGTGGAGGAGGAGAGGGGGGGGTCCCGTGTATACCCCGGGTGGAGGAGGAGAGGGGGGGTCCCGTGTATACCCCGGGGGGGGGGGGAGGAGGAGAGGGAGGGGGGGGTCCCGTGTATACCCCGGGGGGAGGAGGAGAGGAGGGGGGGTCCCGTGTATACCCCGGGTGGAGGAGGAGGGGGGGTCCCGTGTATACCCCGGGTGGAGAGGAGGGGGTCCCGTGTATACCCCGGGTGGAGAGGGGTGGTCCCGTGTATACCCCGGGTGGAGAGGGGTGGTCCCGTGTATACCCCGGGGGGAGGAGGAGAGGAGGGGGTCCCGTGTATACCCCGGGGGGAGGAGGAGAGGGGTCCCGTGTATACCCCGGGGGGAGGAGGAGAGGGGTCCCGTGTATACCCCGGGGGGAGGAGGAGAGGAGGGGGTCCCGTGTATACCCCGGGGGGAGGAGGAGAGGAGGGGGTCCCGTGTATACCCCGGGGGGAGGAGGAGAGGAGGGGGTCCCGTGTATACCCCGGGGGGAGGAGGAGAGGGGTCCCGTGTATACCCCGGGGGGAGGAGGAGAGGGGTCCCGTGTATACCCCGGGGGGAGGAGGAGAGGGGTCCCGTGTATACCCCGGGGGGAGGAGGAGAGGGGTCCCGTGTATACCCCGGGGGGAGGAGGAGAGGGGTCCCGTGTATACCCCGGGGGGAGGAGGAGAGGGGTCCCGTGTATACCCCGGGGGGAGAGGGGTGGTCCCGTGTATACCCCGGGTGGAGAGGGGTGGTCCCGTGTATACCCCGGGTGGAGAGGGGTGGTCCCGTGTATACCCCGGGTGGAGGAGGAGAGGAGGGGGTCCCGTGTATACCCCGGGTGGAGGAGGAGAGGAGGGGGTCCCGTGTATACCCCGGGGGGAGGAGGAGAGGGGTCCCGTGTATACCCCGGGGGGAGGAGGAGAGGGGTCCCGTGTATACCCCGGGGGGAGGAGGAGAGGGGTCCCGTGTATACCCCGGGGGGAGGAGGAGAGGGGTCCCGTGTATACCCCGGGTGGAGAGGGGTGGTCCCGTGTATACCCCGGGTGGAGGAGGAGAGGAGGGGGTCCCGTGTATACCCCGGGGGGAGGAGGAGAGGAGGGGGTCCCGTGTATACCCCGGGGGGAGGAGGAGAGGAGGGGGTCCCGTGTATACCCCGGGTGGAGAGGAGGGGGTCCGGTGTATACCCCGGGTGGAGGAGGAGGGGGGGTCCCGTGTATACCCCGGGTGGAGGAGGAGGGGGGGTCCCGTGTATACCCCGGGTGGAGGAGGAGGGGGGGTCCCGTGTATACCCCGGGTGGAGGAGGAGGGGGGGTCCCGTGTATACCCCGGGTGGAGGAGGAGGGGGGGTCCCGTGTATACCCCGGGTGGAGGAGGAGGGGGGGGTCCCGTGTATACCCCGGGGGGAGGAGGAGAGGGGTCCCGTGTATACCCCGGGGGGAGGAGGAGAGGGGTCCCGTGTATACCCCGGGGGGAGGAGGAGAGGGGTCCCGGTGTATACCCCGGGGGGAGAGGAGGGGGTCCGGTGTATACCCCGGGTGGAGAGGGGTGGTCCCGTGTATACCCCGGGTGGAGAGGGGTGGTCCCGTGTATACCCCGGGTGGAGAGGGGTGGTCCCGTGTATACCCCGGGTGGAGAGGGGTGGTCCCGTGTATACCCCGGGTGGAGAGGGGTGGTCCCGTGTATACCCCGGGTGGAGAGGGGTGGTCCCGTGTATACCCCGGGTGGAGGAGGAGAGGAGGGGGTCCCGTGTATACCCCGGGGGGAGGAGGAGAGGAGGGGGTCCCGTGTATACCCCGGGGGGAGAGGAGGGGGTCCGGTGTATACCCCGGGTGGAGAGGGGTGGTCCCGTGTATACCCCGGGTGGAGGAGGAGGGGGGGTCCCGTGTATACCCCGGGTGGAGGAGGAGGGGGGGTCCCGTGTATACCCCGGGTGGAGGAGGAGGGGGGGTCCCGTGTATACCCCGGGTGGAGGAGGAGGGGGGGTCCCGTGTATACCCCGGGTGGAGGAGGAGGGGGGGTCCCGTGTATACCCCGGGTGGAGGAGGAGGGGGGGTCCCGTGTATACCCCGGGTGGAGGAGGAGGGGGGGTCCCGTGTATACCCCGGGTGGAGGAGGAGGGGGGGTCCCGTGTATACCCCGGGTGGAGGAGGAGGGGGGGTCCCGTGTATACCCCGGGTGGAGGAGGAGGGGGGGTCCCGTGTATACCCCGGGTGGAGGAGGAGGGGGGGTCCCGTGTATACCCCGGGTGGAGGAGGAGGGGGGGTCCCGTGTATACCCCGGGTGGAGGAGGAGGGGGGGTCCCGTGTATACCCCGGGTGGAGGAGGAGGGGGGGTCCCGTGTATACCCCGGGTGGAGGAGGAGGGGGGGTCCCGTGTATACCCCGGGTGGAGGAGGAGGGGGGGTCCCGTGTATACCCCGGGTGGAGGAGGAGGGGGGGTCCCGTGTATACCCCGGGTGGAGGAGGAGGGGGGGTCCCGTGTATACCCCGGGTGGAGGAGGAGGGGGGGTCCCGTGTATACCCCGGGTGGAGGAGGAGGGGGGGTCCCGTGTATACCCCGGGTGGAGAGGAGGGGGTCCCGTGTATACCCCGGTGGAGGAGGATGGGGGGTCCCGTGTATACCCCGGGTGGAGGAGGAGGGGTGGTCCCGTGTATACCCCGGGTGGAGGAGGAGGGGGGGTCCCGTGTATACCCCGGGTGGAGGAGGAGGGGGGGGTCCCGTGTATACCCCGGGGGGAGGAGGAGGGGGGGGAGGAGGATGGGGGGTCCCGTGTATACCCCGGGTGGAGGAGGAGGGGTGGTCCCGTGTATACCCCGGGTGGAGGAGGAGGGGGGGTCCCGTGTATACCCCGGGTGGAGGAGGAGGGGGGGTCCCGTGTATACCCCGGGTGGAGGAGGAGGGGGGGTCCCGTGTATACCCCGGGTGGAGGAGGAGGGGGGGTCCCGTGTATACCCCGGGTGGAGGAGGAGGGGGGGTCCCGTGTATACCCCGGGTGGAGGAGGAGGGGGGGTCCCGTGTATACCCCGGGTGGAGGCTGTGGATTCCGCGGTTTCTCACCTCCAGTCTCGGCTTCGGTTTCCTCTTTGCTGATGACCCGGAAGTTGTGATACAGACGCGGTTGCCGCGCACAGGACTGTGGGAATGACCTTTTACATGTGACGTACAAGCGACAGAGGCCGCAGTGTCAGGAGAGACGCCGCCATTATCCTGGAGACCAAACATCAGCGCGACACCTGTGTATAACAACATGACTCCTCCTCCTCCTGTGTATAACAACATGACTCCTCCTCCTGTGTATAATAACATGACTCCTCCTCCTCCTGTGTATAACAACATGACTCCTCCTCCTCTCGTGTATAATAACACGTGACTCCTCCTCCTGTGTATAATAACACGTGACTCCTCCTCCTCCTGTGTATAATAACACGTGACTCCTCCTCCTCCTGTGTATAATAACACGTGACTCCTCCTCCTCCTGTGTATAACATGACTCCTCCTCCTCCCGTGTATAATAACACGTGACTCCTCCTCCTCCCGTGTATAATAACACGTGACTCCTCCTCCTGTGTATAATAACACGTGACTCCTCCTCCTGTGTATAACAACATGTGACTCCTCCTCCTCCCGTGTATAATACCACGTGACTCCTCCTCCTGTGTATAATAACACGTGACTCCTCCTCCTCCCGTGTATAACACGTGACTCCTCCTACTCCCGTGTATAATAACAAGTGACTCCTCCTCCTGCTGTGTATAATAACACGTGACTCCTCCTCCTCCTGCTGTGTATAGTAACACGTGACTCCTCCTCCCTTGTATAGTAACACGTAACTCCTCCTCCTCCCGTGTATAATAACACGTGACTCCTCCTCCTGCTGTGTATAATAACACGTGACTCCTCCTCCTCCTCCTGTGTATAATAACACGTGACTCCTCCTCCTGTGTATAATAACAAGTGACTCCTCCTGTGTATAATAACACGTAACTCCTCCTCCTCCCGTGTATAATAACACGTGACTCCTCCTCCTCCTGTGTATAATAACACGTGACTCCTCCTCCTCCCGTGTATAACACGTGACTCCTCCTCCCGTGTATAATAACACGTGACTCCTCCTCCTCCTGTGTATAATAACACGTAACTCCTCCTCCCGTGTATAATAACACGTGACTCCTCCTCCTCCTGTGTATAATAACACGTGACTCCTCCTCCTCCTGTGTATAATAACACGTGACTCCTCCTCCTCCCGTGTATAATAACACGTGACTCCTCCTCCTCCCGTGTATAACACGTGACTCCTCCTCCCGTGTATAATAACACGTGACTCCTCCTCCTCCTGTGTATAATAACACGTAACTCCTCCTCCTCCCGTGTATAATAACACGTGACTCCTCCTCCTCCTGTGTATAATAACACGTGACTCCTCCTCCTCCTGTGTATAATAACACGTAACTCCTCCTCCTCCCGTGTATAATAACACGTGACTCCTCCTCCTCCCGTGTATAATAACACGTGACTCCTCCTCCTCCTGTGTATAATAACACGTGACTCCTCCTCCTGTGTATAATAACACGTGACTCCTCCTCCTGTGTATAACACGTGACTCCTCCTGTGTATAGTAATACGTGACTCCTCCTGTGTATAATAACACGTGACTCCTCCTCCTCCTGTGTATAATAACAAGTGACTCCTCCTCCTCCTGTGTATAATAACACGTGACTCCTCCTCCTGTGTATAATAACACGTGACTCCTCCTGTGTATAGTAACACGTGACTCCTCCTCCCTTGTATAGTAACACGTAACTCCTCCTCCTCCCGTGTATAATAACACGTGACTCCTCCTCCTCCTCCTGTGTATAATAACACGTGACTCCTCCTCCTGTGTATAATAACAAGTGACTCCTCCTGTGTATAGTAACACGTGACTCCTCCTCCCTTGTATAGTAACACGTAACTCCTCCTCCTCCCGTGTATAATAACACGTGACTCCTCCTCCTCCTGTGTATAATAACACGTGACTCCTCCTGTGTATAGTAACACGTGACTCCTCCTCCCTTGTATAGTAACAGGTAACTCCTCCTCCTCCCGTGTATAATAACACGTGACTCCTCCTCCTCCTGTGTATAATAACACGTGACTCCTCCTCCTCCCGTGTATAATAACACGTGACTCCTCCTCCTCCCGTGTATAACACGTGACTCCTCCTCCTCCCGTGTATAATAACACGTGACTCCTCCTCCCTTGTATAGTAACACGTGACTCCTCCTCCTCCTGTGTATAATAACACGTGACTCCTCCTCCTGTGTATAATAACACGTGACTCCTCCTGTGTATAGTAACACGTGACTCCTCCTCCCTTGTATAGTAACACGTAACTCCTCCTCCTCCCGTGTATAATAACACGTGACTCCTCCTCCTGCTGTGTATAATAACACGTGACTCCTCCTCCTCCTCCTGTGTATAATAACAAGTGACTCCTCCTGTGTATAGTAACACGTGACTCCTCCTCCCTTGTATAGTAACAGGTAACTCCTCCTCCTCCCGTGTATAATAACACGTGACTCCTCCTCCTCCTGTGTATAATAACACGTGACTCCTCCTCCTCCCGTGTATAACACGTGACTCCTCCTCCTCCCGTGTATAATAACACGTGACTCCTCCTCCCTTGTATAGTAACACGTGACTCCTCCTCCTCCTGTGTATAATAACACGTGACTCCTCCTCCTGTGTATAATAACACGTGACTCCTCCTGTGTATAGTAACACGTGACTCCTCCTGTGTATAGTAACACGTGACTCCTCCTCCCTTGTATAGTAACACGTAACTCCTCCTCCCTCCGTGTATAATAACACGTGACTCCTCCTCCTGCTGTGTATAATAACACGTGACTCCTCCTCCTCCTCCTGTGTATAATAACACATGACTCCTCCTCCTGAGACCACAGAGCACAGCAGTGTGAGGTCTGATTACACATCTCTCCAGGGACAGTACATAACACTGGCTGCACAGAGCACAGAGCACAGTAGTGTGAGGTTTGATTACACATCTCTCCAGGGACAATACATAACACTGGCTGCAGAGAGCACAGAGCACAGCAGTGTGAGGTCTGATTATACATCTCTCCAGGGACAATACATAACAGTGGCTGCAGAGAGCACAGAGCACAGCAGTGTGAGGTCTGATTACACATCTCTCCAGGGACAATACATAACAGTGGCTGCAGAGAGCACAGAGCACAGCAGTGTGAGGTCTGATTACACATCTCTCCAGGGACAGTACATAACACTGGCAGCAGAGAGCACAGAGCACAGCAGTGTGAGGTCTGATTACACATCTCTCCAGGGACAATACATAACACTGGCTGCAGAGAGCACAGAGCACAGCAGTGTGAGGTATGATTACACATCTCTCCAGGGACAATACATAAAACACTGGCTGCAGAGAGCACGGAGCACAGCAGTGTGAGGTCTGATAACACATCTCACCAGGGACAGTACATAACACTGGCTGCAGAGAGCACAGAGCACAGCAGTGTGAGGTCTGATAACACATCTCTCCAGGGACAATACATAACACTGGCTGCAGAGAGCACAGAGCACAGCAGTGTGAGGTCTGATTACACATCTCTCCAGGGACAGTACATAACACTGGCTGCACAGAGCACAGAGCACAGAAGTGTGAGGTTTGATTACACATCTCTCCAGGGACAATACATAACACTGGCTGCAGAGAGCACAGAGCACAGCAGTGTGAGGTCTGATTACACATCTCTCCAGGGACAGTACATAACACTGGCAGCAGAGAGCACAGAGCACAGCAGTGTGAGGTCTGATTACACATCTCTCCAGGGACAATACATAACACTGGCTGCAGAGAGCACAGAGCACAGCAGTGTGAGGTATGATTACACATCTCTCCAGGGACAATACATAACACTGGCTGCAGAGAGCACGGAGCACAGCAGTGTGAGGTCTGATAACACATCTCACCAGGGACAGTACATAACACTGGCTGCAGAGAGCACGGAGCACAGCAGTGTGAGGTCTGATTACACATCTCTCCAGGGACAATACATAACACTGGCTGCAGAGAGCACAGAGCACAGCAGTGTGAGGTCTGATTACACATCTCTCCAGGGACAATACATAACACTGGCTGCACAGAGCACAGCAGTGTGAGGTCTGATTACACATCTCTCCAGGGACAATACATAACACTGGCTGCAGAGAGCACAGAGCACAGCAGTGTGAGGTCTGATTACACATCTCTCCAGAGACAGTACATAACACTGGCTGCAGAGAGCACAGAGCACAGCAGTGTGAGGTCTGATTACACATCTCTCCAGGGACAATACATAACACTGGCTGCAGAGAGCACAGAGCATAGCAGTGTGAGGTCTGATTACACATCTCTCCAGGGACAATACATAACACTGGCTGCAGAGAGCACAGAGCACAGCAGTGTGAGGTATGATTACACATCTCTCCAGGGACAATACATAACACTGGCTGCAGAGAGCACAGAGCACAGCAGTGTGAGGTCTGATTACACATCTCTCCAGGGACAATACATAACACTGGCTGCAGAGAGCACAGAGCACAGCAGTGTGAGGTCTGATTACACATCTCTCCTGGGACAATACATAACACTGGCTGCAGAGAGCACAGAGCACAGCAGTGTGAGGTCTGATTACACATCTCTCCAGGGATAATACATAACACTGGCTGCAGAGAGCACAGAGCACAGCAGTGTGAGGTCTGATTACACATCTCTCCAGGGATAATACATAACACTGGCTGCAGAGAGCACAGAGCACAGCAGTGTGAGGTCTGATTACACATCTCTCCAGGGACAATACATAACACTGGCTACAGAGAGCACAGAGCACAGCAGTGTGAGGTCTGATTACACATCTCTCCAGGGACAGTACATAACACTGGCTGCAGAGAGCACGGAGCACAGCAGTGTGAGGTCTGATAACACATCTCACCAGGGACAGTACATAACACTGGCTGCAGAGAGCACGGAGCACAGCAGTGTGAGGTCTGATTACACATCTCTCCAGGGACAATACATAACACTGGCTGCAGAGAGCACAGAGCACAGCAGTGTGAGGTCTGATTACACATCTCTCCAGGGACAATACATAACACTGGCTGCAGAGAGCACAGAGCACAGCAGTGTGAGGTCTGATTACACATCCCTCCAGGGACAATACGTAACACTGGCTGCAGAGAGCACAGAGCACAGCAGTGTGAGGTATGATCACACATCTCTCCAGGGACAATACATAACACTGGCTGCAGAGAGCACAGAGCGCAGCAGTGTGAGGTCTGATTACACATCTCTCCAGGGACAGTACATAACACTGGCTGCAGAGAGCACAGAGCACAGCAGTGTGAGGTCTGATTACACATCTCTCCAGGGACAGTACATAACACTGGCTGCAGAGAGCACGGAGCACAGCAGTGTGAGGTCTGATAACACATCTCTCCAGGGACAATACATAACACTGGCTGCAGAGAGCACAGAGCACAGCAGTGTGAGGTCTGATTACACATCTCTCCAGGGACAATACATAACACTGGCTGCAGAGAGCACAGAGCACAGCAGTGTGAGGTCTGATTATACATCTCTCCAGGGACAGTACATAACACTGGCTGCAGAGAGCACAGAGCACAGCAGTGTGAGGTCTGATTATACATCTCTCCAGGGACAATACATAACACTGGCTGCAGAGAGCACAGAGCACAGCAGTGTGAGGTCTGATTACACATCTCTCCAGGGACAGTACATAACACTGGCTGCAGAGAGCACAGAGCACAGCAGTGTGAGGTCTGATTACACATCTCTCCAGGGACAATACATAACACTGGCTGCAGAGAGCACTGAGCACAGCAGTGTGAGGTCTGATTACACATCTCTCCAGGGACAATACATAACATTGGCTGCAGAGAGCACAGAGCACAGCAGTGTGAGGTCTGATTACACATCTCTCCGGGGACAGTACATAACACTGGCTGCAGAGAGCACAGAGCACAGCAGTGTGAGGTCTGATTACACATCTCTCCAGGGACAATACATAACACTGGCTGCAGAGAGCACAGAGCACAGCAGTGTGAGGTCTGATTACACATCTCTCCAGGGACAATACATAACACTGGCTGCAGAGAGCACAGAGCACAGCAGTGTGAGGTCTGATTACACATCTCTCCAGGGATAATACATAACACTGGCTGCAGAGAGCACAGAGCACAGCAGTGTGAGGTATGATTACACATCTCTCCAGGGACAATACATACCACTGGCTGCAGAGAGCACAGAGCACAGCAGTGTGAGGTCTGATTACACATCTCTCCAGGGACAATACATAACACTGGCTGCAGAGAGCACAGAGCACAGCAGTGTGAGGTCTGATTACACATCTCTCCAGGGACAATACATAACACTGGCTGCAGAGAGCACAGAGCACAGCAGTGTGAGGTCTGATTACACATCTCTCCAGGGACAGTACATAACACTGGCTGCAGAGAGCACAGAGCACAGCAGTGTGAGGTCTGATTATACATCTCTCCAGGGACAATACATAACACTGGCTGCAGAGAGCACAGAGCACAGCAGTGTGAGGTCTGATTACACATCTCTCCAGGGACAATACATAACACTGGCTGCAGAGAGCACAGAGCACAGCAGTGTGAGGTCTGATTACACATCTCTCCAGGGACAATACATAACACTGGCTGCAGAGAGCACAGGGCACAGCAGTGTGAGGTCTGATTACACATCTCTCCAGGGACAATACATAACACTGGCTGCAGAGAGCACAGAGCACAGCAGTGTGAGGTCTGATTACACATCTCTCCAGGGACAATACATAACACTGGCTGCAGAGAGCACAGAGCACAGCAGTGTGAGGTCTGATTACACATCTCTCCAGGGACAATACATAACATTGGCTGCAGTCTGCAGGGTCACACATAATGACAGATCCCTTTAAGCTGCATTATGTGACCAATGCATGTACCCAGCAGTGAGTGCTGGAGGTGCAGGGGCAGGGGCAGGTGCAGGGGCAGGGGCAGGGGCAGGTGCAGGGGCAGGGGCAGGTGCAGGGGCAGGTACAGGTGCAGGGGCAGGTGCAGGGGCAGGTGCAGGGGCAGGGGCAGGGGCAGGGGTACAGGTAAGTGCACAACTTTCCTTTTTATAAAAAACCTCTTTAATTATACACAACATAGAAAAGAACCTTAACAAGTCCCCAACACAGAGCAGCTCCCCCCTCAGCAGCTGGTGCTCCACACATCCCCCTCCGGCAGAGCTGCAGAGCGTCTCCATCCTGCAGAGCGTCCCTCTCCTCCAGAGCTGCACAGTGTCTCCCTCCTGCAGAGCATCCCTCTCCTCCAGAGCTGCACAGCTTCTCCCTCCTGCAGAGCGTCCCTCTCCTCCAGAGCTGCACAGCGTCTCCCTCCTGCAGAGCATCCCTCTCCTCCAGAGCTGCACAGTGTCTCCCTCCTGCAGAGCATCCCTCTCCTCCAGAGCTGCACAGTGTCTCCCTCCTGCAGAGCATCCCTCTCCTCCAGAGCTGCACAGCTTCTCCCTCCTGCAGAGCGTCCCTCTCCTTCAGAGCTGCACAGTGTCTCCCTCCTGCAGAGCATCCCTCTCCTCCAGAGCTGCAGAATGTCTCCCTCCTGCAGAGCGTCCCTCTCCTCCAGAGCTGCACAGTGTCTCCCTCCTGCAGAGCGTCTCCCTCCTCCAGAGCTGCACAGTGTCTCCCTCCTGCAGAGCGTCTCCCTCCTTCAGAGCGTCTCCCTCCTTCAGAGCTGCAGAGCATCTCCCTCCTTCAAAGCATCTCCCTCCTGCAGAGCGTCTCCCTCCTGCAGAGCGTCTCCCTCCTGCAGAGCGTCTCCCTCCTGCAGAGCTGCAGAGCGTCCTGGCCACGGCTTAGGTGGTCACTGGAGGTGGACCCGTTGATGGCTCAATAAGATGCCTCTGCGGTTGAACCTCTTGCCGCAGTGGGTGCAGGGGTAGGGCCGCTCTCCTGTGTGGATGCGCTGATGGGTGGTCAGGTTGTGTTTGAGGCTGAAGCTTCGGCCGCACTCCTGGCAGGAGTAGGGTCTCTCCCCGGTGTGGAGCCGCACGTGCTTGGTGAGGTGCTGCTTCTGGATGAATTTCTTGCCGCACACAGGGCAGGGGTACGGCCGCTCTCCTGAGTGGATACGCAGGTGGCTGATCAGGGTGTGTTTCTGGTTAAATGATTTGCCACACACAGAGCACGGGAAGGGTCTCGCAGGGTCACTGCTGGCGGGCCTCAGGCATCTCTGGTGGCTTCTCTCATGTAAGCTCAGCGTCTCTTGGTAGCTGAAGCGTTTCCTGCAGCGGGTGCAGGAGAAAGTCTTGTGCGCAGGGGCCACCCTGGGCTGGGTGGAGGGGAGATGTCTGAGGTCCTTGCTGGATGGACTACATGAGGACTGTAAGTCCCTGCTGTGCATCATCTGGTGCTTCATCAACAGGATCTTCTGAAAAAATGTCTTCCCGCACTGGTCACAAGCGTGGATCTTCTCCCCAATGTGGAGAGGCTCATGTTGCTCCAGATCCTCTCTTTGGCCAAATATCTGGCCACACCAGTGGCAGGAGAAGTGGGGAGCCCCCGCCTCGGACTTGTCTTGGCTCTGCAGGTCCATCACGATTTCCAGTGGTGGCTCCTGGTTATCACCCTTGTCCTGTGAGACTAGAGGGGTGACCTTGTCTGTGGGGACGGATCCCGACCAGATGCCGCTCTGGGTGAAGGCTGCCCCACAGTCTGTGCATTGGTCGGGTATCTCACCGATGTCACTAAAGTCCTTGTCACACTGGTCACAGGTGAAGGGCACCGTCAGCACCATCTGCTGCTCAGGCACATCCATGGGTGTCAATGTCTCATGGTCCTCAGGGGGTGGTACCTCCTCATCCTTGGATCTGCAGTGGATCCTCTGATGCGCCTGGTAGGTGCTTCTCCGGGTGAATCTCTTGCCGCAGGCGGAGCAGCTGTAGGGCTTCTCTCCGGTGTGGGTCTTCATGTGTGTGCCGAGGTTGTGCTTCATGCTGAAGCTTCGGCCACACTGGCTGCAGCTGTAGGGCCTCTCCCCGGTGTGGGTGCGGAGGTGCTTGGTCAGGTGCTGTTTTTGGATGAAGCTGCGGCCACACTCGGGGCAGGTGTGTGGCCTCTGACCGGTGTGAATCCTGTAGTGGTTAATGAATGTCTGCTTGTTGTAGAATCTCTTCCCACACTGAGGACATACGAATGGCCGAGGGTTGGTTGGCCGTGCCGAGCTGGAGACCTTGGGGGAGGTGTTCTTCACAGTCACAGCCGGCTCTTTGACATGTCGTAGGGGCAGCTGGGGGGCTGCACTGGAGGGGCTGGCCGGCTCCTTCTTCCTGTTCAGGTGGCATCTCTGGTGAGCGCGCAGGTTCTCCCGGCGGCTGAAGCTTTTGCCACATTCGGCGCAGGGGAAGGGTTTCTCTCCGGTGTGGATCCTCTCATGGGTGGTCAGGTTATGCTTCAGGCTGAAGCTGCGCCCGCACTCCGGGCAGACGTACGGCCGCTCTCCAGTGTGCAGCCTCTGGTGCTTGGTCAGGTGCTGTTTTTGGATGAAGCTCTTCCCGCACTGGTCACAGCTGTAGGGTCGTTCCCCTGTGTGGATTCGCTGGTGTTTGATTAGATTGTGGCGCTGCCCAAAAGCCTTTCCACACACGAGACAGAAGAAGGGAACGTCAGCAGGAGCAGCGCTCTCTACATCCTCGTCCTCCCAGAGAACCTCTTCCTTACACTTTACCTCAAACTCCACCTTCACCTCCATTTCACTAAGACTCCTGGAAAACCTCTGGAAAACTGCTGGAGGACTGCTGGAAAACTGCTGGAGGACTCCTAGAAAACTGCTGGAGGACTCCTGGAAAACTGCTGGAGGACTCCTAGAAAACTGCTGGAGGACTCCTGGAAAACTGCTGGAGGACTCCTAGAAAACTGCTGGAGGATTCCTGGAAAACTGGTGGAGGACTCCTAGAAAACTGGTGGAGGACTCCTGGAAAACTGCTGGAGGACTCCTAGAAAACTGGTGGAGGACTCCTGGAAAACTGGTGGAGGACTCCTAGAAAACTGGTGGAGGATTCCTGGAAAACTGGTGGAGGATTCCTGGAAAACTGGTGGAGGACTCCTAGAAAACTGGTGGAGGACTCCTAGAAAACTGGTGGAGGACTCCTAGAAAACTGGTGGAGGACTCCTAGAAAACTGGTGGAGGACTCCTAGAAAACTGGTGGAGGATTCCTGGAAAACTGGTGGAGGATTCCTGGAAAACTGGTGGAGGATTCCTGGAAAACTGGTGGAGGATTCCTGGAAAACTGGTGGAGGACTGCTGGAAAACTGCTGGAGGACTCCTAGAAAACTGCTGGAGGACTCCTGGAAAACTGCTGGAGGACTCCTAGAAAACTGCTGGAGGACTCCTGGAAAACTGCTGGAGGACTCCTAGAAAACTGCTGGAGGATTCCTGGAAAACTGGTGGAGGACTCCTAGAAAACTGGTGGAGGACTCCTGGAAAACTGCTGGAGGACTCCTAGAAAACTGGTGGAGGACTCCTGGAAAACTGGTGGAGGACTCCTAGAAAACTGGTGGAGGATTCCTGGAAAACTGGTGGAGGATTCCTGGAAAACTGGTGGAGGACTCCTAGAAAACTGGTGGAGGACTCCTAGAAAACTGGTGGAGGACTCCTAGAAAACTGGTGGAGGACTCCTAGAAAACTGGTGGAGGACTCCTGGAAAACTGGTGGAGGACTCCTGGAAAACTGGTGGAGGATTCCTGGAAAACTGGTGGAGGATTCCTGGAAAACTGGTGGAGGATTCCTGGAAAACTGGTGGAGGACTCCTAGAAAACTGGTGGAGGACTCCTAGAAAACTGGTGGAGGATTCCTGGAAAACTGGTGGAGGACTCCTGGAAAACTGGTGGAGGACTCCTGGAAAACTGGTGGAGGACTCCTAGAAAACTGGTGGAGGACTCCTAGAAAACTGGTGGAGGACTCCTGGAAAACTGGTGGAGGACTCCTGGAAAACTGGTGGAGGATTCCTGGAAAACTGGTGGAGGACTCCTAGAAAACTGGTGGAGGACTCCTAGAAAACTGGTGGAGGACTCCTAGAAAACTGGTGGAGGATTCCTGGAAAACTGGTGGAGGATTCCTGGAAAACTGGTGGAGGATTCCTGGAAAACTGGTGGAGGATTCCTGGAAAACTGGTGGAGGATTCCTGGAAAACTGGTGGAGGACTCCTGGAAAACTGGTGGAGGATTCCTGGAAAACTGGTGGAGGACTCCTAGAAAACTGGTGGAGGACTCCTAGAAAACTGGTGGAGGACTCCAGGAAAACTGGTGGAGGACTCCAGGAAAACTGGTGGAGGACTCCTGGAAAACTGGTGGAGGATTCCTGGAAAACTGGTGGAGGATTCCTGGAAAACTGCTGGAGGATTCCTGGAAAACTGCTGGAGGATTCCTGGAAAACTGGTGGAGGATTCCTGGAAAACTGGTGGAGGATTCCTGGAAAACTGGTGGAGGATTCCTGGAAAACTGGTGGAGGACTCCTGGAAAACTGGTGGAGGATTCCTGGAAAACTGGTGGAGGATTCCTGGAAAACTGGTGGAGGATTCCTGGAAAACTGGTGGAGGATTCCTGGAAAACTGGTGGAGGATTCCTGGAAAACTGGTGGAGGACTCCTGGAAAACTGGTGGAGGATTCCTGGAAAACTGGTGGAGGACTCCTAGAAAACTGGTGGAGGACTCCTAGAAAACTGGTGGAGGACTCCTGGAAAACTGGTGGAGGATTCCTGGAAAACTGGTGGAGGATTCCTGGAAAACTGGTGGAGGACTCCTAGAAAACTGGTGGAGGACTCCTAGAAAACTGGTGGAGGACTCCTGGAAAACTGGTGGAGGACTCCTGGAAAACTGGTGGAGGATTCCTGGAAAACTGGTGGAGGATTCCTGGAAAACTGGTGGAGGATTCCTGGAAAACTGGTGGAGGATTCCTGGAAAACTGGTGGAGGATTCCTGGAAAACTGGTGGAGGATTCCTGGAAAACTGGTGGAGGATTCCTGGAAAACTGGTGGAGGACTCCTGGAAAACTGGTGGAGGATTCCTGGAAAACTGGTGGAGGACTCCTAGAAAACTGGTGGAGGATTCCTGGAAAACTGGTGGAGGACTGCTGGAAAACTGGTGGAGGACTGCTCATATCCACTCAAGACTGAGGCATCTCCATCGATAATCTGAGAATCTGGAGAAGAAAAAGCCAAAGTTAAAATCAGTGACAAGAGGAGAGTGATAGGAGGACAAGGACAGAAAGAGTAACAGGAAGAGAGTGACGGAAGAGAGAGAGAAAGACGGGAAGAGAGAGAGACGGGAAGAGAGAGAGACGGGAAGAGGGAGAGACGGGAAGAGAGAGAGACGGGAAGAGAGAAAGAGAGAGGGGGAGAAAGAAAGAGAGAGGGGGAGAGAGAAAGAGAGAGGGGGAGAGAGAAAGAGAGAGGGGGAGAGAGAAAGAGAGAGGGGGAGAGAGAAAGAGAGAGGGGGAGAGAGAGAGAGAGGGAGAGAGACGGGAAGAGGGAGAGAGAGACGGGAAGAGAGATAGAGAAAGACGGGAAGAGAGAGAGAGACGGGAAGAGAGAGAGACGGGAAGAGAGAGAGGCGGGAAGAGAGAGAGACGGGAAGAGAGAGAGGCGGGAAGAGAGAGAGGGGAAGGGAGAAAGAGAGGGGAAGAGAGAGAGAGAGAGGGGAAGAGAGAAAGAGAGAGAGGAGGGGACAGAGAGAGAGAGAGAGAGAGAGGAGGGGACAGAGAGGGGGAGAGAGAAAGAGAGAGGGGGAGAGAGAAAGAGAGAGGGGGAGAGAGAAAGAGAGAGGGGGAGAGAGAAAGAGAGAGGGGGAGAGAGAAAGAGAGAGGGGGAGAGAGAGAAAGAGAGAGGGGGAGAGAGAGAGAGAGAGAGGGAGAGAGAGAGAGAGAGGGAGAGAGAGACGGGAAGAGAGATAGAGAAAGACGGGAAGAGAGATAGAGAAAGACGGGAAGAGAGATAGAGAAAGACGGGAAGAGAGAGAGAGACGGGAAGAGAGAGAGAGACGGGAAGAGAGAGAGGCGGGAAGAGAGAGAGACGGGAAGAGAGAGAGACGGGAAGAGAGAGAGGCGGGAAGAGAGAGAGGGGAAGGGAGAAAGAGAGGGGAAGAGAGAGAGAGAGAGGGGACAGAGAGAAAGAGAGAGAGGAGGGGACAGAGAGAGAGAGAGAGGAGGGGACAGAGAGAGAGAGAGAGGAGGGGACAGAGAGAGAGAGAGAGAGAGAGGAGGGGACAGAGAGAGAGAGAGGAGGGGACAGAGAGAGAGAGAGAGAGAGAGAGAGGGGGAGAGAGAGAAAGAGAGAGGGGGAGAGAGAGATGGGAAGAGGGAGAGAGAGAGACGGGAAGAGGGAGAGAGAGAGACGGGAAGAGGGAGAGAGAGAGACGGGAAGAGAGAGAGAGAGAGACGGGAAGAGAGAGAGAGAGAGACGGGAAGAGAGAGAGAGAGAGACGGGAAGAGGGAGAGAGAGAGAGACGGGAAGAGGGAGAGAGAGAGAGAGACGGGAAGAGGGAGAGAGAGAGACGGGAAGAGGGAGAGAGAGAGACGGGTAGAGGGAGAGAGAGAGACGGGAAGAGGGAGAGAGAGAGACGGGAAGAGGGAGAGAGAGAGACGGGAAGAGGGAGAGAGAGAGAGAGAGAGACGGGAAGAGAGAGAGGGGAAGAGGGAGAGAGAGAGAGGAAGAGGGAGAGACGGGAAGAGGGAGAGAGAGAGACGGGAAGAGGGAGAGAGAGAGACGGGAAGAGAGAGAGAGACGGGAAGAGGGAGAGAGAGAGACGGGAAGAGGGAGAGAGAGAGAGAGACGGGAAGAGAGACGGGAAGAGGGAGAGAGAGACGGGAAGAGGGAGAGAGAGAGACGGGAAGAGGGAGAGAGAGAGACGGGAAGAGGGAGAGAGAGAGACGGGAAGAGGGAGAGAGAGAGAGAGAGAGACGGGAAGAGAGACGGGAAGAGGGAGAGAGAGACGGGAAGAGGGAGAGAGAGACGGGAAGAGGGAGAGAGAGACGGGAAGAGGGAGAGAGAGACGGGAAGAGAGATAGAGAGAGAGACGGGAAGAG
>NW_027285110.1:30000-165975 GCF_040894005.1 Engystomops pustulosus
GAGAGAGAGAGAGAGAGAGAGAGAGACGGGAAGAGGGAGAGAGAGAGAGAGAGACGGGAATAGAGAGAGGACGGGAAGAGAGAAGGAGACGGGAAGAGAGAAAGAGACGGGAAGAGAGAAAGAGACGGGAAGAGAGAAAGAGACGGGAATAGAGAGAGAGATGGGAATAGAGAGACGGGAGAGAGGGAGAGAGAGAGACGGGAGAGAGGGAGAGAGAGAGACGGGAGAGAGGGAGAGAGAGACGGGGAGAGAGAGACGGGAAGAGAGAGAGACGGGAATAGGGAGAGAGAGAGACGGGAATAGGGAGAGAGAGAGACGGGAAGAGGGAGAGAGAGACGGGAATAGGGAGAGAGAGACGGGAAGAGGGAGAGAGAGACGGGAAGAGGGAGAGAGACGGGAAGAGAGAGACGAGAAGAGAGACGGGAAGAGAGAGAGAGAGAGACGGGAAGAGAGAGAGAGAGAGACGGGAAGAGAGAGAGAGAGACGGGAAGAGAGAGAGAGAGACGGGAAGAGGGAGAGAGAGACGGGAAGAGGGAGAGAGAGACGGGAAGAGGGAGAGAGAGAGACGGGAAGAGGGAGAGAGAGAGACGGGAAGAGGGAGAGAGAGAGACGGGAAGAGGGAGAGAGAGAGACGGGAAGAGGGAGAGAGAGAGACGGGAAGAGGGAGAGAGAGAGACGGGAAGAGGGAGAGAGAGAGACGGGAAGAGGGAGAGAGAGAGACGGGAAGAGGGAGACAGCGACGGGAAGAGGGAGAGAGAGACGGGAAGAGGGAAAGAGAGACGGGAAGAGGGAGAGAGAGACGGGAAGAGGGAGAGAGACGGGAAGAGAGAGAGAGACGGGAAGAGGGAGACGGGAAGAGAGAGAGAGACGGGAAGAGAGAGAGAGACGGGAAGAGAGAGAGAGAGACGGGAAGAGAGAGAGAGAGACGGGAAGAGAGAGAGAGAGAGACGGGAAGAGAGAGAGAGAGAGACGGGAAGAGAGAGAGAGAGACGGGAAGAGAGAGAGAGAGAGACGGGAAGAGAGAGAGAGAGAGAGACGGGAAGAGAGAGAGAGAGAGAGACGGGAAGAGAGAGAGAGATGGGAAGAGAGAAAGAGAGAGGGGGAGAGAGAGAGGGGGAGAGAGAGACGGGAAGAGGGAGAGAGAGACGGGAAGAGGGAGAGAGAGACGGGAAGAGGGAGAGAGAGACGGGAAGAGGGAGAGAGAGACGGGAAGAGAGAGACGGGAAGAGGGAGAGAGAGAGAGAGAGAGAGAGAGAGAGACGGGAAGAGGGAGAGAGAGAGAGAGAGACGGGAATAGAGAGAGGACGGGAAGAGAGAAGGAGACGGGAAGAGAGAAAGAGACGGGAAGAGAGAAAGAGACGGGAAGAGAGAAAGAGACGGGAATAGAGAGAGAGATGGGAATAGAGAGAGAGAGACGGGAATAGAGAGAGAGAGACGGGAAGAGGGAGAGAGACAGGAAGAGGGAGAGACGGGAAGAGGGAGAGACGGGAAGAGGGAGAGACGGGAAGAGGGAGAGACGGGAAGAGAGAGAGACGGGAAGTGAGAGAGACGGGAAGAGAGAGAGATGGGAATAGAGAGAGGACGGGAAGAGAGAAAGAGACGGGAAGAGAGAAAGACGGGCAGAGTTAGAGAGAGAGACGGGAAGAGTTAGAGAGAGAGACGGGAAGAGTTAGAGAGAGAGACGGGAAGAGTTAGAGAGAGAGACGGGAAGAGTTAGAGAGAGAGACGGGAAGAGTTAGAGAGAGAGACGGGAAGAGTTAGAGAGAGAGACGGGAAGAGTTAGAGAGAGAGAGAGAGACGGGAAGAGAGAGATGGGAATAGAGAGAGAGAGACGGGAAGAGGGAGAGACGGGAAGAGAGAGTGACGGGAAGAGAGAGTGACGGGAAGAGGGAGAGAGAGTGACGGGAAGAGGGAGAGAGAGACGGGAGAGAGGGAGAGAGAGACGGGAGAGAGGGAGAGAGAGACGGGAGAGAGTGAGAGAGAGACGGGAGAGAGTGAGAGAGAGACAGGAGAGAGGGAGAGAGAGAGACGGGAAGAGGGAGAGACGGGAAGAGGGAGAGACGGGAAGAGGGAGAGAGGGGAAGAGAGAGAGAGGGGAAGAGAGAGTGACGGGAAGAGAGAGTGACGGGAAGAGAGAGTGACGGGAAGAGGGAGAGAGAGTGACGGGAAGAGGGAGAGAGAGTGACGGGAGAGAGGGAGAGAGTGTCGGGAAGAGGGAGAGAGAGACGGGAGAGAGGGAGAGAGAGACGGGAGAGAGGGAGAGAGAGACGGGAGAGAGGGAGAGAGAGACAGGAGAGAGGGAGAGAGAGAGACGGGAAGAGGGAGAGACGGGAAGAGGGAGAGACGGGAAGAGGGAGAGAGGGGAAGAGAGAGTGACGGGAAGAGAGAGTGACGGGAAGAGGGAGAGAGAGTGACGGGAAGAGGGAGAGAGAGTGTCGGGAAGAGGGAGAGAGAGACGGGAGAGAGGGAGAGAGAGACGGGAGAGAGGGAGAGAGAGACGGGAGAGAGGGAGAGAGAGACGGGAGAGAGGGAGAGAGAGACGGGAGAGAGGGAGAGAGAGACGGGAGAGAGGGAGAGAGAGACGGGAGAGAGGGAGAGAGAGAGACGGGAGAGAGGGAGAGACGGGAAGAGGGAGAGACGGGAAGAGGGAGAGACGGGAAGAGGGAGAGACGGGAAGAGGGAGAGACGGGAAGAGGGAGAGACGGGAAGAGGGAGAGAGGGGAAGAGGGAGAGAGGAGAAGAGAGAGAGAGGGGAAGAGAGAGAGAGGGGAAGAGAGAGAGACGGGAAGAGAGAGAGACGGGAAGAGAGAGAGACGGGAAGAGAGAGAGACGGGAAGAGAGAGAGACGGGAAGAGAGAGGGAGAGACGGGAAGAGAGAGGGAGAGACGGGAAGAGAGAGGGAGAGACGGGAAGAGAGAGGGAGAGACGGGAAGAGAGAGGGAGAGACGGGAAGAGAGAGGGAGAGACGGGAAGAGAGAGGGAGAGACGGGAAGAGAGATGGGAGAGAGGGTGACGGGAAGAGGGAGAGAGAGAGAGAGAGACGGGAAGAGAGAGATGGGAATAAAGAGTGAGAGACGGGAAGAGAGTGAGAGATGGGAAGAGAGTGAGAGCGAGACGGGAAGAGGGAGAGAGCGAGACGGGAAGAGGGAGAGAGCGAGACGGGAAGAGGGAGAGAGCGAGACGGGAAGAGGGAGAGAGCGAGACGGGAAGAGGGAGAGAGCGAGACGGGAAGAGGGAGAGAGCGAGACGGGAAGAGGGAGAGAGCGAGACGGGAAGAGGGAGAGAGCGAGACGGGAAGAGGGAGAGAGCGAGACGGGAAGAGGGAGAGAGCGAGACGGGAAGAGAGAGCGAGACGTGAAGAGAGAGCGAGACGTGAAGAGAGAGCGAGACGTGAAGAGAGAGCGAGACGTGAAGAGAGAGCGAGACGTGAAGAGAGAGCGAGACGTGAAGAGAGAGCGAGACGTGAAGAGAGAGCGAGACGTGAAGAGAGAGAGAGACGTGGAGAGAGAGAGAGACGTGGAGAGAGAGAGAGACGTGAAGAGAGAGAGAGACGTGAAGAGAGAGAGAGACGTGAAGAGAGAGAGAGACGTGAAGAGAGAGAGAGACGTGAAGAGAGAGAGAGACGTGAAGAGAGAGAGAGACGTGAAGAGAGAGAGAGACGTGAAGAGAGAGAGAGACAGAGGAGAGAGAGAGAGACGGGAAGAGAGAGAGAGACGGGAAGAGAGAGAGATACGGGAAGAGAGAGAGAGAGACGGGAAGAGGGAGAGAGACGGGAAGAGGGAGAGAGACGGGAAGAGGGAGAGAGACGGGAAGAGGGAGAGAGACGGGAAGAGAGAGAGAGAGACGGGAAGAGGGAGAGAGACGGGAAGAGAGAGAGAGAGACGGGAAGAGAGAGAGACGGGAAGAGAGAGAGACGGGAAGAGAGAGAGAGAGACGGGAAGAGAGAGAGAGAGACGGGAAGAGAGAGAGAGAGACGGGAAGAGAGAGAGAGAGACGGGAAGAGAGAGAGAGAGACGGGAAGAGAGAGAGAGAGACGGGAAGAGAGAGAGAGACGGGAAGAGAGAGAGAGAGACGGGAAGAGAGAGAGAGAGAGACGGGAAGAGAGAGAGAGAGAGACGGGAAGAGAGAGAGAGAGAGACGGGAAGAGAGAGAGAGAGAGACGGGAAGAGAGAGAGAGAGAGACGTGAAGAGAGAGAGAGAGAGACGTGAAGAGAGAGAGAGACGTGAAGAGAGAGAGAGACGTGAAGAGAGAGAGACAGAGGAGAGAGAGAGAGACGTGAAGAGAGAGAGACAGAGGAGAGAGAGAGAGACGGGAAGAGAGAGAGACGTGAAGAGAGAGAGAGACGTGAAGAGAGAGAGAGACGTGAAGAGAGAGAGAGACAGAGGAGAGAGACGGGAAGAGAGAGAGAGACGGGAAGAGAGAGAGAGACGGGAAAAGTGAGAGATGGGACCGGATGAGAAAGACACTGACAAGATTTTAAGATTAATAGGTGGAGAGTGGCAGAAAGAGAGTGGCAGGAGGAGAAAGAGAGACAGGATTTTAGGCTATAAACAGGTTCAGAGTAATGGGCGGGAGAGTGACAGGAGGACAGAGACAGAAAGAGAATGACAGGATGACTGGTGAAGAGGAGTAACGAGGAAAGAGAAGAGTGACAGGAGGAGAGTGAAAGGAGTAACGGGGAGAGAGGAGAGTGACAGGAGGAGAGTGATAGGAGTAACGAGGAGAGAGACAGGAGGAGAGTGATAGGAGTAACGAGGAGAGAGGAGAGAGACAGGAGGAAAGTGATAGGAGTAACGAGGAGAGAGGAGAGTGATAGGAGTAACGAGGAGAGAGGAGAGAGACAGGAGGAGAGTGATAGGAGTAACGAGGAGAGAGGAGAGTGATAGGAGTAACGAGGAGAGAGGAGAGAGACAGGAGGAGAGTGATAGGAGTAACAGGGAGAGAGGAGAGTGATAGGAGTAACGAGGAGAGAGGAGACTGACAGGAGGAGAGTGATAGGAGTAACGAGGAGAGAGGAGAGTGACAGGAGGAAAGTGATAGGAGTAACGAGGAGAGAGGAGAGTGACAGGAGGAGAGTGATAGGAGTAACGGGGAGAGAGGACAGTGACAGGAGGAGAGTGATAGGAGTAACGAGGAGAGAAGAGAGTGACAGGAGGAGAGTGATAGGAGTAACGAGGAGAGAGGAGAGAGACAGGAGGAGAGTGATAGGAGTAACGGGGAGAGAGGAGAGTGACAGGAGGAGAGTTATAGGAGTAATGGGGAGAGAGGAGAGAGACAGGAGGAGAGTGATAGGAGTAATGGGGAGAGAGGAGAGTGACAGGAGGAAAGTGATAGGAGTAACGAGGAGAGAGGAGAGTGACAGGAGGAGAGTGATAGGAGTAACGAGGAGAGAGGAGAGAGACAGGAGGAGAGTGATAGGAGTAATGGGGAGAGAGGAGAGTGACAGGAGGAAAGTGATAGGAGTAACGAGGAGAGAGGAGAGTGACAGGAGGAGAGTGATAGGAGTAACGGGGAGAGAGGAGAGAGACAGGAGGAGAGTGATAGGAGTAACGAGGAGAGAGGAGAGTGACAGGAGGAGAGTGATAGGAGTAACGGGGAGAGAGGAAAGAGACAGGAGGAGAGTGATAGGAGTAATGGGGAGAGAGGAGAGTGACAGGAGGAGAGTGATAGGAGTAACGAGGAGAGAGGAGAGTGACAGGAGGAGAGTGATAGGAGTAATGGGGAGAGAGGAGAGTGATAGGAGTAATGGGGAGAGAGGAGAGTGATAGGAGTAATGGGGAGAGAGGAGAGTGACAGGAGGAAAGTGATAGGAGTAACGAGGAGAGAGGAGAGTGACAGGAGGAGAGTGATAGGAGTAACGGGGAGAGAGGAGAGTGACAGGAGGAGAGTGATAGGAGTAACGGGGAGAGAAGAGAGTGACAGGAGGAGAGTGATAGGAGTAATGGGGAGAGAGGAGAGTGACAGGAGGAAAGTGATAGGAGTAACGAGGAGAGAGGAGAGTGACAGGAGGAGAGTGAAAGGAGTAACGAGGAGAGAGGAGAGTGACAGGAGGAGAGTGATAGGAGTAACAGGGAGAGAGGAGAGTGACAGGAGGAGAGTGATAGGAGTAACGAGGAGAGAGGAGAGTGATAGGAGTAATGGGGAGAGAGGAGAGTGATAGGAGGAAAGTGATAGGAGTAACGAGGAGAGAAGAGAGTGACAGGAGGAGAGTGAAAGGAGTAACGAGGAGAGAGGAGAGTGACAGGAGGAGAGTGATAGGAGTAACAGGGAGAGAGGAGAGTGACAGGAGGAGAGTGATAGGAGTAACGAGGAGAGAGGAGAGTGATAGGAGTAATGGGGAGAGAGGAGAGTGATAGGAGGAAAGTGATAGGAGTAACGAGGAGAGAAGAGAGTGACAGGAGGAGAGTGAAAGGAGTAACGAGGAGAGAGGAGAGTGACAGGAGGAGAGTGATAGGAGTAACAGGGAGAGAGGAGAGTGACAGGAGGAGAGTGATAGGAGTAACGAGGAGAGAGGAGAGTGATAGGAGTAATGGGGAGAGAGGAGAGTGACAGGAGGAGAGTGATAGGAGTAACGAGGAGAGAGAGGAGAGTGACAGGAGGAGAGTGATAGGAGGGATAGTAGGAAAGAGTCTTTAGAATGGTTATAGGTGAGGACTGACAGGAGGACACTGTCTCACACATTGTGCACTCACCATATATTCATCAGATTTGAATTTTCCATCTAGAAGATTCCTGGTTTGCGCCTGGACTTCCTGGCGATTGTCTCTCTCTGTTCTCTCGTCATTTGGTACCTGTTTTCTTTTGTACAATATTAATTCTTATTCTCTTCCTCGAGACATCTTCACTCTCTGCACAAGTGTCTCTTTTCACTTTTTGGTAACTTTCTCATCCTACCCGCTGTCACTTAAGCATGACTGTCTAAACTCCCTGCCGATCTGCTACTTATGTCTCTTCCTGGTCACTGGATGACTGTCTCTCCCTGCAGTCTCTGGTCATTTGCAGTCAGTCTCTTCCTGCAGTTTCTTGTCACTTGCAGTCTGTCTCTCCCTGCAGTCTCTGGTCACTTGCAGTCTGTCTCTTCCTGCAGTTTCTTGTCACTTGCAGTCTGTCTCTCCCTGCAGTCTCTGGTCACTTGCAGTCTGTCTCTCCCTGCAGTCTCTGGTCACTTGCAGTCTGTCTCTCCCTGCAGTCTCTGGTCACTTGCAGTCTGTCTCTCCCTGCAGTCTCTGGTCACTTGCAGTCTGTCTCTCCCTGCAGTCTCTGGTCACTTGCAGTCTGTCTCTTCCTGCAGTTTCTTGTCACTTGCAGTCTGTCTCTTCCTGCAGTCTCTGGTCACTTGCAGTCTGTCTCTTCCTGCAGTCTCTGGTCACTTGCAGTCTGTCTCTCCCTGCAGTCTCTGGTCACTTGCAGTCTGTCTCTCCCTGCAGTCTCTGGTCACTTGCAGTCTGTCTCTCCCTGCAGTCTCTGGTCACTTGCAGTCTGTCTCTCCCTGCAGTCTCTGGTCACTTGCAGTCTGTCTCTCCCTGCAGTCTCTGGTCACTTGCAGTCTGTCTCTTCCTGCAGTCTCTGGTCACTTGCAGTCTGTCTCTCCCTGCAGTCTCTGGTCACTTGCAGTCTGTCTCTCCCTGCAGTCTCTGGTCACTTGCAGTCTGTCTCTTCCTGCAGTCTCTGGTCACTTGCAGTCTGTCTCTCCCTGCAGTCTCTGGTCACTTGCAGTCTGTCTCTCCCTGCAGTCTCTGGTCACTTGCAGTCTGTCTCTTCCTGCAGTCTCTGGTCACTTGCAGTCTGTCTCTTCCTGCAGTCTCTAGTCACTTGCAGTCTGTCTTATCCTGCACTCTCTGATGACTGACTGTCTTCTCTGTACCCTGCAGTCTATGTCACGGGCTGTCTCCCTGCATTGTGTGCAGTCTCTCATCCGTCCCTGGGAGTCTCCTCCTGCAGCCAGAAACCTCCCTGCACAGAGCATGATGGGAAGGATCTGCAGGGAGAGGGGGAGGAGACAGAGACATGCAGGAAGAGACTGCGCAGAGAGACGGGCAGGAAGAGACTGCGCAGAGAGACGGGCAGGAAGAGACTGCGCAGAGAGACGGGCAGGAAGAGACTGCGCAGAGAGACGGGCAGGAAGAGACTGCGCAGAGAGACGGGCAGGAAGAGACTGCGCAGAGAGACGGGCAGGAAGAGACAGCGCAGAGAGACGGGCAGGAAGAGACAGCGCAGAGAGACGGGCAGGAAGAGACAGCGCAGAGAGACAGGCAGGAAGAGACAGCGCAGAGAGACAGGCAGGAAGAGACAGCGCAGAGAAACATGCAGGAAGAGACAGCGCAGAGAAACATGCAGGAAGAGACAGCGCAGAGAGACAGGCAGGAAGAGACAGCGCAGAGAGACGGGCAGGAAGAGACAGCGCAGAGAAACATGCAGGAAGAGACAGCGCAGAGAGACAGGCAGGAAGAGACAGCGCAGAGAAACATGCAGGAAGAGACAGCGCAGAGAGACAGGCAGGAAGAGACAGCGCAGAGAGACAGCGCAGAGAGACAGGCAGGAAGAGACGGCGCAGAGAGACGGGCAGGAAGAGACAGCGCAGGGAGACGGGCAGGAAGAGACAGCGCAGAGAGACAGGCAGGAAGAGACAGCGCAGGGAGACAGGCAGGAAGAGACAGCGCAGAGAGACATGCAGGAAGAGACAGCGCAGAGAGACGGGCAGGAAGAGACAGCGCAGAGAGACATGCAGGAAGAGACAGCGCAGAGAGACAGGCAGGAAGAGACAGCGCAGAGAGACGGGCAGGAAGAGACGGCGCAGAGAGACGGGCAGGAAGAGACGGCGCAGAGAGACAGGCAGAAAGAGACAGCGCAGAGAGACAGCGCAGAGAGACAGGCAGGAAGAGACAGCGCAGAGAGACAGCGCAGAGAGACAGGCAGGAAGAGACAGCGCAGAGAGACAGGCAGGAAGAGACAGCGCAGAGAGACAGGCAGGAAGAGACAGCGCAGAGAGACAGGCAGGAAGAGACAGCGCAGAGAGACAGCGCAGAGAGACAGGCAGAAAGAGACAGCGCAGAGAGACAGGCAGAAAGAGACAGCGCAGAGAGACAGCGCAGAGAGACAGGCAGGAAGAGACGGCGCAGAGAGACAGAAAGGAAGAGACAGCGCAGAGAGACAGCGCAGAGAGACAGGCAGGAAGAGACAGCGCAGAGAGACAGGCAGAAAGAGACAGCGCAGAGAGACAGGCAGGAAGAGACAGCGCAGAGAGACGGGCAGGAAGAGACGGCGCAGAGAGACAGGCAGGAAGAGACAGCGCAGAGAGACAGGCAGAAAGAGACGGCGCAGAGAGACAGGCAGGAAGAGACGGCGCAGAGAGACAGGCAGGAAGAGACAGCGCAGAGAGACAGGCAGGAAGAGACAGCGCAGAGACAGGCAGGAAGTGACAGCACATAGAGACAGCGCAGAGAGACAGGCAGGAAGAGACAGCGCAGAGAGACAGGCAGGAAGAGACAGCGCAGAGAGACAGGCAGGAAGAGACAGCGCAGAGAGACGGGCAGGAAGAGACAGCGCAGAGAGACAGGCAGGGAGAGACAGCGCAGAGAGACGGGCAGGAAGAGACAGCGCAGAGAGACGGGCAGGAAGAGACAGCGCAGAGAGACGGGCAGGAAGAGACAGCGCAGAGAGACAGGCAGGAAGAGACAGCGCAGAGAGACAGGCAGGAAGAGACAGCGCAGAGAGACAGGCAGGGAGAGACAGCGCAGAGAGACAGGCAGGAAGAGACATCGCAGAGAGACGGGCAGGAAGAGACAGCGCAGAGAGACGGGCAGGAAGAGACAGCGCAGAGAGACAGCGCAGAGAGACAGGCAGGAACAGACAGCGCAGAGAGACGGGCAGGAAGAGACAGCGCAGAGAGACAGGCAGGAAGAGACAGCGCAGAGAGACAGGCAGGAAGAGACAGCGCAGAGAGACAGGCAGGGAGAGACAGCGCAGAGAGACGGGCAGGAAGCGACAGCACATAGAGACAGCGCAGAAAGACAGGCAGGAACAGACAGCGCAGAGAGACGGGCAGGAAGAGACGGCGCAGAGAGACATGCAGGAAGAGACAGGCAGGAAGAGACAGGCAGGAAGAGACAGCGCAGAGAGACAGGCAGGAAGAGACAGCCAGAAAGAGACAGGCAGGAAGAGACAGCGCAGAGAGACAGGCAGGAAGAGACAGCGCAGAGAGACAGGCAGGAAGAGACATGCAGGAAAAGACAGCGCAGAGAGACAGGCAGGAAGAGACAGCACAGAGAGACAGGCAGGAAGAGACAGGCAGGAAGAGACAGCGCAGAGAGACGGGCAGGAAGAGACATCGCAGAGAGACGGGCAGGAAGAGACATCGCAGAGAGACGGGCAGGAAGAGACAGCGCAGAGAGACAGGCAGGAAGAGACTGCGCAGAGAGACAGGCAGGAAGAGACAGCGCAGAGAGACAGGCAGGAAGAGACAGCGCAGAGAGACAGGCAGGAAGAGACAGCGCAGAGAGACGGGCAGGAGGAGACAGCACAGAGAGACAGGCAGGAAGAGACTGCGCAGAGAGACAGGCAGGAAGAGACAGCGCAGAGAGACAGGCAGGAGGAGACAGCACATAGAGACAGCGCAGAGACAGGCAGGAAGTGACAGCACATAGAGACAGCGCAGAGAGACAGGCAGGAAGAGACAGCGCAGAGAGACAGGCAGGAAGAGACAGCGCAGAGAGACAGGCAGGAAGAGACAGCGCAGAGAGACGGGCAGGAAGAGACAGCGCAGAGAGACAGGCAGGGAGAGACAGCGCAGAGAGACGGGCAGGAAGAGACAGCGCAGAGAGACGGGCAGGAAGAGACAGCGCAGAGAGACAGGCAGGAAGCGACAGCACATAGAGACAGCGCAGAAAGACAGGCAGGAACAGACATCGCAGAGAGACGGGCAGGAAGAGACGGCGCAGAGAGACATGCAGGAAGAGACAGCGCAGAGAGACAGGCAGGAAGAGACAGGCAGGAAGAGACAGCGCAGAGAGACAGGCAGGAAGAGACAGCCAGAAAGAGACAGGCAGGAAGAGACAGCGCAGAGAGACAGGCAGGAAGAGACAGCGCAGAGAGACAGGCAGGAAGAGACATGCAGGAAAAGACAGCGCAGAGAGACAGGCAGGAAGAGACAGCACAGAGAGACAGGCAGGAAGAGACAGGCAGGAAGAGACAGCACAGAGAGACAGGCAGGAAGAGACAGGCAGGAAGAGACAGCGCAGAGAGACAGGCAGGAAGAGACAGCACAGAGAGACAGGCAGGAAGAGACAGCACAGAGAGACAGGCAGGAAGAGACAGCGCAGAGAGACAGGCAGGAAGAGACAGCACAAAGAGACAGGCAGGAAGAGACAGGCAGGAAGTGACAGCGCAGAGAGACATGGGGCCCTCTGCCCCCCCAGTAATGTGCCCTCTGCCTCCCCCGTCATGTGCACCATGCCCCCCCAATAATGTACACTCTGCCCCCCAATAATGTGCCCTCTGCCCCACCCCCAGTTATCTGCCCCCCCAGTAATGTGCCATCTTTCCCCCGAAATGTGCCATCATTCCTCTGCAATATGCCTTCTGACCCCACAGTTTTGTGCCCCCCCTGACGCTGCACATAGTACAGACTACACAGGAGGGAGGACACTGCACAGGAGGGAGGACACTGCACAGAGTACAGACTGCACAGGAGGGAGGACACTGCACATAGTACGGACTGCACAGGAGGGAGGACACTGCACATAGTACAGACTGCACAGGAGGGAGGACACTGCACATAGTACAGACTGCACAGGAGGGGGGACACTGCACATAGTACAGACTGCACAGGAGGAGGACACTACACATAGTACAGACTGCACAGGAGGGGGGACACTGCACATAGTACAGACTGCAAAGGAGGGAGGACACTGCACATAGTACAGACTGCACAGAAGGAAGGACACTGCACATAGTACAGACTGCACAGGAGAGAGGACACTGCACATAGTACAGACTGCACCGGAGGGAGGACACTGCACATAGTACAGACTGCACAGGAGGGAGGACACTGCACATAGTACAGACTGCACAGGAGGGAGGACACTGCACATAGTACAGACTGCACAGGAGAGAGGAGACTGCACATAGTACAGACTGCACAGGAGAGAGGACACTGCACATAGTACAGACTGCACAGGAGGGAGGACACTGCACATAGTACAGACTGCACAGGAGGGAGGAGAATGCACATAGTACAGACTGCACTGGATGGAGGACACTGCACATAGTACAGACTGCACAGGAGGAAGGACACTGCACATAGTACAGACTGCACAGGAGAGAGGACACTGCACATAGTACAGACTGCACAGGAGAGAGGACACTGCACATAGTACAGACTGCACAGGAGGGAGGACACTGCACATAGTACAGACTGCACAGGAGGGAGGACCCTGCACATAGTAGAGACTGCACAGGAGGGAGGACACTGCACATAGTACAGACTGCACAGGAGGGAGGACAATGCACATAGTACAGACTGCACAGGAGGGAGGACACTGCACATAGTAGAGACTGCACAGGAGGGAGGACACTGCACATAGTACAGACTGCACAGGAGGGAGGACAATGCACATAGTACAGACTGCACAGGAGGGAGGACACTGCACATAGTACAGACTGCACAGGAGGGAGGACAATGCACATAGTACAGACTGCACAGGAGGGAGGACACTGCACATAGTACAGACTGCACAGGAGGAGGACAATGCACATAGTACAGACGGCACAGGAGGGAGGAGACTGCACATAGTACAGACTCCACAGGAGGGAGGACACTGCACATAGTACAGACTGCACAGGAGGGAGGACACTGCACATAGTACAGACTGCACCGGAAGGAGGAGGCTGCACATAGTACAGACTGCACAGGAGGGAGGACACTGCACATAGTACAGACTCCACAGGAGGGAGGACACTGCACATAGTACAGACTGCACAGGAGGGAGGACACTGCACATAGTACAGACTGCACCGGAGGGAGGACACTGCACATAGTACAGACTGCACAGGAGGAGGACACTGCACATAGTACAGACTGCACAGGAGGGAGGACACTGCACATAGTACAGACTGCAAAGGAGAGAGGACACTGCACATAGTACATACTGCACAGGAGGGAGGAGACAGCACATAGTACAGACTGCACAGGAGGGAGGAGACTGCACATAGTACAGACTGCACAGGAGGGAGGACACTGCACATAGTACAGACTGCACAGGAGGGAGGACACTGCATATAGTACTGACTGCACCGGAGGGAGGACACTGCACATAGTACAGACTGCACAGGAGAGAGGACACTGCACAGTACAGACTGCACAGGAGGAGGACACTGCACATAGTACAGACTGCACCGGAGGAGGACACTGCACATAGTACAGACTGCACAGGAGGGGGGACACTGCACATAGTACAGACTGCACAGGAGAGAGGACACTGCACATAGTACAGACTGCACAGGAGGGAGGACACTGCACATAGTACAGACTGCACAGGAGGGAGGACACTGCACATAGTACAGACTGCACAGGAGGAGGACACTGCACATAGTACAGACTGCACAGGAGGAGGACACTGCACATAGTACAGACTGCACAAGAGGAGGACACTGCACATAGTACAGACTGCAAAGAAGGGAGGACACTGCACATAGTACAGACTGCACAGGAGGAGGACACTGCACATAGTACAGACTGCACAGGAGGAGGACACTGCGCATAGTACAGACTGCACAGGAGGAGGACACTGTGCATAGTACAGACTGCACAGGAGGGAGGACACTGCACATAGTACAGACTGCACAGGAGGAGGACACTGTGCATAGTACAGACTGCACAGGAGGGAGGACACTGCACATAGTACAGACTGCACAGGAGGAGGACACTGCACATAGTACAGACTGCACCGGAGGGAGGACACCGCACATAGTACAGACTGCACCGGAGGGAGGACACCGCACATAGTACAGACTGCACAGGAGAGAGGACACTGCACAGTACAGACTGCACAGGAGGAGGACACTGCACATAGTACAGACTGCACAGGAGGAGGACACTGCACATAGTACAGACTGCACAGGAGGAGGACACTGCACATAGTACAGACTGCACAGGAGGAGGACACTGCACATAGTACAGACTGCACAGGAGGGAGGACACTGCACATAGTACAAACTGCACAGGAGGAGGACACTGCACATACTGAAGACTGCACAGGAGGAGGACACTGTGCATAGTACAGACTGCACAGGAGGGAGGACACTGCACATAGTACAGACTGCACAGGAGGGAGGACACTGCACATAGTACAGATTGCACAGGAGGACACTGCACACAGTACAGACTGCACAGGAGGGAGGACACAGCACATAGTACAGACTGCACAGGAGAGAGGACACTGCACATAGTACAGACTGCACAGGAGGAGGACACTGCACATAGTACAGACTGCACAGGAGGGAGGACACTGCACATAGTACAGACTGCACAAGAGAGAGGACACTGCACATAGTACAGACTGCACAGGAGGAAGGACACTGCACATAGTACAGACTGCACAGTAGGGAGGGCACTGCACATAGTACAGACTGCACAGGAGGGAGGACACTGCATATAGTACAGACTGCACAGGAGGGAGGACACTGCACATAGTACAGACTGCACAGGAGAGAGGAGACTGAACATAGTACAGACTGCACAGGAGGGAGGACACTGCACATAGTACAGACTGCACAGGAGGGAGGACACTGCACATAGTACAGACTGCACAGGAGGAGGACACTGTGCTTAGTACAGACTGCACAGGAGAGAGGACACTTCACATAGTACAGACTGCACAGGAGGAGGACACTGCACATAGTACAGACTGCACAGGAGAGAGGAGACTGCACATAGTACAGACTGCACAGGAGGGAGGACACTGCACATAGTACAGACTGCACAGGAGGAGGACACTGCACATAGTACAGACTGCACCGGAGGGAGGACACTAAACATAGTACAGACTGGGGGGGCGTGGCCAGCAACCGAAGAGAGCGGTCGCATGTAGCTCGAGCTCCGCTCTTGCCGGGCACCTACTAAACCATCCTGCCGAAAATATACGCTACCCACACCGGGGAACACGGTGGGACGCCGTCTACAACGAGGTCCGGCTGCCATGAGCAAGGCCAAGGCGTCAGGTACCTCAGCGAAGCTCCGCGAGTTCGCGTGGCGCGGCTCACAAGATGGCGCCGGCGCCCAAACTACTACAGCAGCGTCTGAGTCACCGAGACAGGCGCCAGGCTCATCCTCTTCTCCAGAATCGGAGCCGACGCTGAAAGAGGTAACCACCCAGCTACTGGCGGCTATACAAACCTCCACCACCTCTCTTACCACTAAAATAGAGGAAATACATGTGGATGTGGGCCTTCTCCGCCATGATTTCCAGCAATTACGAGAGCGGGTCAAAGAGGCTGAGACACGCATCTCTGAGGTAGAGGACACTCTAATCCCCATACCGGACAGACTGCGATCCCTAGAGAAAGCGGCCAATATGTGGGCTCAGAAGTCTGATGATCTAGAGAACCGGCTACGCCGGAACAATATCCGTATATTGGGCCTACCGGAAAGAGCGGAGGGTACTGAGCCTGCTGCATTTATTGAAAAATGGTTTCGTGACACCTTACCAGCGGCCGCATTATCCGCAACTTACTCAGTGGAGAGGGCTCACAGAGTTCCCGCCAAGCCACCACCGCCTGGAGCCCCTGCAAGGCCCTTCCTAGCCCGTCTCCTTTGCAGCAAGGACCGGGATGCATTACTGCAAGCAGCCAGAAGACATGGCACTATTACCTACCAAAATGCAAATGTGTCGCTTTTTCCAGACTTTTCAGCTACTCTGCAGAAGTCCCGAGCATCATTCATGGGAGTAAAGCGGCAGCTGAGGGATCTTCAGATATCTTACTCCATGATCTACCCAGCGAGGCTACGAGTAATACACGAAGACAAGACTATATTCTTTGATAATCCTAGTGATGCAGAATCGTGGCTGAATACCCGCAAGCGTCCTCCGCGGCGCTGAATTGAACATTAAGCCAACTCTAGTTTGCTGCGGAATACGCTGATACCTCCGGAGAAGCTTTGAAGAACAGTTTATCGTTTATACGTTCAATACTGATGAGTATAACAATAAGTTAACTAATATGTTGTATATACGTTGCACGCCTGATAGTGCCTGGTGGGTTCGCCCCTTAAAAGAGAATCCATATGTTAAATGATCTAACCCCTCCAGAAAGATCCTCTGTTAACTGGACAACACTAACCATAACATTCCTTCTCATCCCTCCTCCAAAACCTTCCTTCCCTGTTCCTCCCCTCACAACCCATTACTCCTTGGCTAACCCTAACATCCTAAAATGATCCATATAACCCGGTGTGGAGTAATGGTATGCAGGAAAAGTAATGGTGCTAGGCCAATGGAGCAATAGTCCGTCGCACTTACACCCTTAAGCGCGGACTTGCCCCGTATATATAGGCCAAGTAGTGTGGAAGTGGATTTATCCGCTGACAGACTATTCAGATCCCTTGACCGGGAGGCACTACCAGGCGCACTTTCTGCCCTACAGTGGTAACCCCCACGGTCGCAGGGTTCTAAATATTGTAAAACACCCGTTAGTACACGGGATTTAGTTATCTTACACTTGAATTTTATTAGTTTTAGTTGTTACTGTTAAGCTTTTCTAGGATTCGGATACGGTATGCCTATTACAGCTATAACATGGAATGTTAGGGGTATGAACAATCCCCATAAGCGTAATGTTGTTTTCTCAAGACTGCGTAAATACAATCCCTCTGTCATATGTTTAATAGAAACCCATTTGGTGGCTCATAATGTCTCCTGGCTACAGAAACCCTGGGTACAGTGGTCCGCACACTCCACTTATTCCACGCACTCACGCGGGGTCTCACTCCTAATACATAGGGGACTGAGATGGGAGGGAGTGGACCAACTGATTGATCCTGATGGAAGATATTTGTTTGTGTATGGTACGGTGGACTGTCGACCATTTGTCATCTTATGTCTGTATGTGCCCCCTCCCGGTAACCTCAATATCCTGTATGAAGCGGCTCAATTTGCCACTCGCTATTCTAGAGCCACGATTATTTGCATGGGTGATTTCAACTCGGTAATTGACCCAGCACAAGATAGGTTTCCCCCTCCCCCCTCTGACAGTAGGTCAGATGGTGTGACACCACTTGCGAGCTTTTTACGAGAAATGGGATGGTATGATTTGTGGCGCCTCAGGCATCCGAGCACACAAGAATTCACATGTTACACGGCTGGCCGGGGCACCCTGTCTCGCATTGACTACGTCTGCGGAAATGACCGAGCTTGCCTTAGCCTTGAATCAGTGGAAAATTTACCTAGAGAACCCTCCGATCACTCCCCTATCATGGCGATCTTTAAAACTACTGGTTCACTGTCCCGAGTGGGTCCCCGCAAAATCCATCCTTTCTGGCTTACTTTACTTACAGAGCTAGATAGAACACCGACTTTACTAGCTGAGTTTATATCATCTAACCTCCCCTATGAGAACCATTCCTTTTTCTGGGATGCCCTCAAATCGCATATACGGGGAAGTCTCCAGTCATCTATTACATACATCAAGAAAGAATCTGCCAAGGAGGAGGAGCATCTAGCTGGGTCTTGCGCTAATATGGAAGCAGTCTTTGTTGCTAACCCTACCCCCGAGAATAGACAGGCATGGCTCCAAGTGGGAAAACAGTATATGTATTGCTTACATGAGAAAGGGAAACGCCGTATGTTTTTCACTAAGCAACTATTCTTCGAACAAGGGAATCAGTCAAGTAGCCTTTTAGCCCATCTGATACATAGAAGCTCTGCTTCTCCTACGATTATTAGTGTCAGGGATGGAAATAGTCAGTTAGTCACCTCAAATGAACTCATATTAAAAACTTTCACAGATTTTTATAAAACCCTGTACGCAACTCGGTCTGACGCTACTAGTGCCCAGATTGACAATTATCTAGAAGCTATACCATGTCCCACCCTAACACCATCTCAGAGAGACTCTCTGGAAGCTCCCATAACCATGGAGGAATTAGAGGAGGCCCTGGGGGACCTATCCAAGGGAAAGGCTTCCGGCCCGGACGGTTTGCCCCTTGAGGTTTATATCAAATATCAAGGTGAGATGCTACCGGCACTCCTTGGGGTCCTTCAGAAATCTTTTGAAAAGGGAGAATTGCCTGCATCATTTTACGATGCTAACATAGTGATTATACTCAAGCCCGATAAGGATCCCCGGGAGTGCGGGTCATATAGACCTATCTCGCTATTGAATGCGGACTATAAGCTACTAACTAGGGTCCTAGCATCTAGAGTTAATAGGGTTATTGCATCGATTGTACACAGGGACCAATCCGGTTTCATCCCTGGTCGTAGCACAGCGGATAACCTGAGAAGGACTCAGATTCTCATGCAGTTGGGGGTTGAGAATAGGGAGGAATGGGCCTTGGCCTCGCTGGACGCGGCCAAGGCCTTCGACTCCATTGAATGGCCGTTCCTGATGGGAGCCCTCCGCAGGTTTGGGTTTGGCCCTTCGTTTATCAAATGGGTATCCATCATTTATAAATGTCCGACAGCCAGTATAGCTTTAAATGGGCAACATTCTGACAGTTTTCAACTTGAGAGAGGCACTCGCCAAGGCTGCCCCCTATCGCCTCTCCTTTTTGCCTTGGCAGTGGAACCCCTGGCGGTCCAGATTCGATCGGATGTGATATATACCGGGTTTCGGCATGGCGGGCTGGAGGAGCGTCTGGCACTATATGCCGACGATCTCCTGCTCTACATGTCGGATCCGGAAAAATCGCTGCCCAGAGCCATGCAACTCATTGATAATTTTGGGGTCCTGTCGGGATTGCGTATGAACTGGGATAAATCCTGTATTATGTACATGCCAAATGCTCGGATGCCTGACGCGCAAACCCAGGAAGGATTGAGTGTGGTCCCCCACTTCAAATATCTTGGTATTGTCCTTTCCCCAGACCCGGTCACATTACAGGAAAAGAATGTTACACCACTGTTGACTCTTTTTAAAACTAAATTTGACCTATGGGCCAGGCTACCTCTGTCGGTGGCTGGGAGAATTAATCTCATAAAAATGGTCATTCAGCCAAAGTGCCTATACGTCACTACACACCTCTTCCACCCTATCCCTAAGACATTTTTTGCCTCCCTTGAGACACTAATGATCCCCTTCATATGGGGTTCCGGTAGATCTAAATTACAATTAGCCAAACTACAGAGGCCAAAGACATTGGCCGGCATGGCCCTACCTGACCCTTTCCTCTATTATCTAGCTGGTCAACTGAAGTTCCTGCAATCCTGGCTATCAGCGGACCCCCCGCAATACCCTGAAACCCATCTATCATTGTATCTAGGTGTTGATAAATTGTGGTACCCCCTGACTACTCCGGTGTGGAAGGGTTCTAGACTCCTCCCAGCACACAGGTTGGCTAGGAATGTTTGGAGAGAGGCTAAGCTGGTCACCAAAACCACCTCGGTCCCCCTAGAAACCCCTCTCTGGAGAAATCCGGACCTCCCGCACATGTCAGAAGCCCTTGACCCCCAATTCTGGTCGTCACATGGAGTCCGCACGATTAGAGACATATGGGACAAAACATCCATCCTTCCCTATGATCAGGTTGAAAAAAAGTACCAACTTCCCCAACACAGCTTTTACAGATATTTACAGTTGCGACACGCAATGCAAGTTCAATTTTCCCCTAACAACATCTCCTTATCTGACAGCCCGCTGATTGGTGTTATAAGGTCACAGGGCCCTGGTGGATTAATTTCACTCATATATTCTCACCTAATATGTGCTAAAGCGCAGGCTAAGCCGCAGAGGGCGTTGGAGGAGTGGAAGACCTTGATCCCCTATTTGAGTGAGGAGGAACACGACGAACTTCTGGAATCACATAGATATGTGTCCCCTGCAATTAACAATAAGCTTATCCAATTATACATTATTCATCAAAGCTATTTAACTCCCATTAGACTACACAAGATGGGTAACCTCCCAAATCCCGGATGTCACAGATGTAAACACATGCCCGCAGGTTTTTGGCACATGATTTGGGAATGCCCTGAAGTGCAGGGGTTCTGGAAGCAAGTCACTTCCCTACTTACTGATGTCGTAGAGACACCGTTGGCACTAGACCCCAAGATATGCCTATTCGGGTTACTTGATGAAGAAATTTGGCCCCACTATACCAGAATTCTTCTTAGGGAAACACTGTTCTTTGCCCGAAAGGCTATCGCCCTACGGTGGATGGACACCCGTCCTCCACGAATTACTCAATGGAAGTCCCTAATTAATGCTGTAGTTCCTCTAGAGCGGGTGCTGTATAAACACCGCTCCCGCCCGGATAAGTTTGAGAAGATCTGGGGGAGATGGTGTGAATCACCCTTAACTCAATACTGTACGTCAGAGCCCCCCCCCTCGCTCATCATCCCTCCTATACCCGAATAAGACCCACTGCAGGTGTGAGACTTTTAATATCCACTAGACCGATAATCTTCTTAAGCAGGACATGTCTGTTAAGTGAACCTCAATTGAGTACCCCTGATGATGTGATATTTTTTAATGAAGTGCTGCCGTATCCGATCATTAGATGCTTATCCCTTTTAATTTCTGTAATGTTATAATTGTTGTTGCTATATGCTTGAAGCAATATCTCATATCCGCTCAATCTATGCTGTAGAGAGTGGTCAATAATGCATAATGCTTTGTAATAATTGAATATATCATTGTACTGTGTATTTATAATCTTATGTGTAAGATTGGCCTGTCTTCACCACTCATGACATGTATGGATATGTGAATTTTATTATTTAATAAAACGAGTTTAAAAAAAAACATAGTACAGACTGCACCGGAGGGAGGACACCGCACATAGTACAGACTGCACAGGAGAGAGGACACTGCACAGTACAGACTGCACAGGAGGAGGACACTGCACATAGTACAGACTGCACAGGAGAGAGGACACTGCACATAGTACAGACTGTACAGGAGGGAGGACACTGCACATAGTACAGACTGCACAGGAGGGAGGACACTGCACATAGTACAGACTGCACAGGAGGGAGGACACTGCACATAGTACAGACTGCACAGGAGGGAGGACACTGACCGGAGTACAGACTGCACAGGAGAGAGGACACTGCACAGTACAGACTGCACAGGAGGGAGGACACTGCACATAGTACAGACTGCACAGGAGAGAGGACACTGCACAGTACAGACTGCACAGGAGGAGGACACTGCACATAGTACAGACTGCACAGGAGGAGGACACTGCACATAGTACAGACTGCACAGGAGGAGGACACTGCACATAGTACAGACTGCACAGGAGAGAGGACACTGCACAGTACAGACTGCACAGGAGGAGGACACTGCACATAGTACAGACTGCACAGGAGGGAGGACACTGCACATAGTACAGACTGCACAGGAGGGAGGACACTGCACATAGTACAGACCGCACAGGAGGGAGGACACTGCACATAGTACAGACCGCACAGGAGGGAGGACACTGCACATAGTACAGACTGCACAGGAGGAGGACACTGCACATAGTACAGACTGCACAGGAGGAGGACACTGCACATAGTACAGACTGCACAGGAGGAGGACACTGCACATAATACAGACTGCACAGGAGGAGGACACTGCACATAATACAGACTGCACAGGAGGAGGACACTGCACATAGTACAGACTGCACAGGAGAGAGGAGACTGCACATAGTACAGACTGCACAGGAGGGAGGACACTGCACATAGTACAGACTGCACAGGAGGGAGGACACTGCACATAGTACAGACTGCACAGGAGGGAGGACACTGCACATAGTACAGACTGCACAGGAGGGGGGACACTGCACATCGTACAGACTGCACAGGAGGGAGGACGCTGCACATAGTACAGACTGCACAGGAGGGAGGACACTGCACATAGTACAGACTGCACAGGAGGAAGGACACTGCACATAGTAAAGACTGCACAGGAGGAGGACACTGCACATAGTACAGACTGCACAGGAGGGAGGACACTGCACATAGTACAGACTGCACAGGAGGAAGGACACTGCACATAGTAAAGACTGCACAGGAGGAGGACACTGCACATAGTACAGACTGCACAGGAGGGGTGTGATACAAATGTGAAGCATTTGGAGTGTGAATGATAATTACATCAATTAGAATGTGACAATGTGGCCTATTAAGTTTCTAATAAGGACTATACAAAATGGAGTAAAACCTTGTTCTTTGTCTCATCCATGATGTGATCACGCAGTTTTAAAAGCGAGAATCACGCGCTGCACAGGACAATAACAAGTCTTCTGCACATACCAGCGCGTGATCATTGAAACATATGTTACAAAATGATGATGTGACAGTATCTAGTACGAATAATGTCTTTGTTCATTTCATGTTACAAAATGATGCGGCAGTATCTAAAATAGATGATGCCTTTGTTTATGAAATGATATAAAAGCAAGGGGATCCTGACAGGGGGCAGGGACTTTTCCAGACTCTCGAGTGGACGCACTTCGGTCTGTGATGTTGATCCGGAATTTTCCTTGCCCTGCCGAGGTCCCCCGTCAGGATAAGTGATGCTACAATATCCGGTAATGTATTGATGCTTACTTTCTAATTAATATGTACTCAGTATATAAGCAATAATTGTTAATCTGTTATTCAGCAAATAAAAATATTACTGTTTAAGATTAAATTTGTATTGACCGTAGTTCCTTCCTAATTAGTATATTAGTGAGCGCAGTAAGTAGGACGCTAGGTCCACCTTATTTTTTGACAGGCAATACATAAATTGGCGTAGTCGGGCAGGATTCCGTATAAAAACGCTGTGTTAACGGTCCGTGAGAACAGGCCCAGGCTGGATATTCCGCAAAACTGTCCAGAAACTTTACCGTATGCAGCCCTATTGCACGGGTCGGTGGAGTTGAAGGATAGGTGGGATTGAAGGAGCGAGTGGAGTGGGCTCACGGATAACACAACAATATACGGGAGACTGTAACAAAAGAACCAAAGCCTTTGCAAACATTCTGAGATTATAGGGTGGTTGTAAAGAAGGTAGGGAACCCCTGTGCAAAATTTGACCTCTTGGCAAATTGCCAAAATTTTCGATCTTTTGGCACCGAGCCAAAACATCAGAAAATGTTCAGGAGGCGAAAAAATCACACCCCAGAGGGAATAGAAGTGCCCGGCTGGTCTGAGGCACCATATTCTATCTTAGCACAAGAATTAGGAACATCAGGGTTAGCTGAACCCTGGGAAAGTAAACTCAAAACCTGTGAACCCGTAGATCTAGTGAAAATACTAGAGGAGGTCCCTGTTAGGTCAGGTGATGCAGTAACCCCTCGATCTAGTACACATACTAGAGGAGGTCCCTGTTAGGACAGGTGATGCAGTAACCCCTTCATCTAGTACACATACTAGAGGAGGTCCCTGTTAGGTCAGGTGATGCAGTAACCCCTTCATCTAGTACACATACTAGAGGAGGTCCCTGTTAGGACAGGTGATGCAGTAACCCCTCGATCTAGTACACATACTAGAGGAGGTCCCTGTTAGGTCAGGTGATGCAGTAACCCCTCGATTTAATACACATACTATAGGAGGTCCCTGTTAGGACAGGTGATGCAGTAACCCCTTCATCTAGTACACATACTAGAGGAGGTCCCTGTTAGGACAGGTGATGCAGTAACCCCTCGATCTAGTACACATACTAGAGGAGGTCCCTGTTAGGTCAGGTGATGCAGTAACCCCTCGATTTAATACACATACTAGAGGAGGTCCCTGTTAGGACAGGTGATGCAGTAACCCCTTCATCTAGTACACATACTAGAGGAGGTCCCTGTTAGGACAGGTGATGTAGTAAGCCTTTCATCTAGTACACATACTAGAGGAGGTCCCTGTTAGGTCAGGTGATGCAGTAACCCCTCGATCTAGTACACATACTAGAGGAGGTCCCTGTTAGAACAGGTGATGCAGTAACCCCTCGATCTAGTACACATACTAGAGGAGGTCCCTGTTAGGACAGGTGATGCAGTAACCCCTTCATCTAGTACACATACTAGAGGAGGTCCCTGTTAAGTCAGGTGATGCAGTTGCTTTAGGCAGACATTGTTGGATATTGGCAAGTGCCTACAGCCATATGCATGAGCGCAATCAACAACTTCAAAGGAAAGAGTCTCAGTTAGAGCAGAAACTGAGTTGGGAGGGAAGAAGGTGGTGTTGGAGTGTAATACCTGCCTTCTGAATGATAAACTACAGCATTATAAGAGCATTGCAGAAAATACTGCTGTAAAAATAGCCCAGAATAAATACAGGAAAAGAAAGGGCAAAGTTAACAAAAACAAGGTGCACAAAATTATTGCAGAAGCTTCAATAGATTGGAATCCAGATAAGTGGGATGGGGATGTGTGGGAATCTTCCTCTAATTCAGAATGGGAGGACCCCCCAGACCCTGTAATAGACACCCCCCCCCCCCCCCGAGTGTGTTAGCCAAACCTATCAGAAAAAGATTAGAGAGAACAGGAGAAAGTGAGATACAGTGGTTGGTCAGAGTAAGTGAATATGGAGGAACGGGAGTAATGCTGGATGAGGGAGATGTGGGAAAGTTTATCAATCTATCCAAAGACCCTATTACACAATGTTCTTTTAAGACCTACTTTGTGGATACCGGGATAAGGGTGCAGAATTTACTTTTAATTCTGGCTCACTGTTTCCAGAACAGGTATCCGGCAGAGTTAGATTTGCCGTTGAATGAGAAACCCTGGTATACTATAAGGGATGGTCTTGAGAGACTAAAAGAGGAGGCAATGCGTAGCGCCTTATCTGTATTAGGGATGGAAGATGATTTCCTGAACTACCCTCTCACAGCCAGCATAAGAAATAGTCACACCTCCAGCATATAAAGCAGTCATTTTAACCCTTACGGTAACAATGACTGGAGAAGCTATTAGCACAGTGTTGGCCAGAATGAGAAAGTTGCAAGATATTAGAGATTTGAAAGAGCCTGCAGCCCCCAAACACTCGGGGAACAGTAAACCTTATAACTCAGATTGGAGGAAAAAACAAGAAGGGGATTCTAGTAGGGTCTTGAGGAAAGATATGTTCCAAGCTCTGCTGAAAGCTGGGGTGAAAAAGGAACATATCGATGGGAAGGAAACTCAGGAATTATAGAGAATGTATAAACAAAAAGTATCATCAGTAAAAAAGGCTAGCACAGGAGAGCCCCTAAAAGAAGGACGTTCTTAAACCATAGGAAATTTCTTGGACAGATTATCAAGATGTGTATCCTCGGGAGGAACTGGCGGCCGCGGTTGCAACCAAGGTAACACAAGAAATGGATTAAAAGTCATTAATCACTGATTTAGGATCAGATAATGAAACAGCATGAGTAGCCAGCCAAACCCCTGTGTTTATAAAAAGAGATGATCACCCCTATGTTAATCTTAGCATCCATTGAAAGGGGGTAATATTCAAAGAGTCCCAGCTTTGATTGATAAGGGGGCAAAGGCTACTTTAATATGTGGAAATCTCAAAAAATTTAGAGGTCCTAAAGGTAACTTGCCCATTAGAAACTACCCCGTTTTGGTGGTCCCGATACCAGAATACATTATTGACATTGATATTCTTAAAGGGATAACACTACATTTGAAAGAAGGAAAATTTGCATTTGGGGTAAGAAAAACGGAAAATTAAGCATGTCCGTTATTGGAAGGGAAGGTATAAATGCCCCCAATACATATTCTCCCGGCTTCTAAACTAGTTGCCCTGAAACAGTATCAAATTTCCGGGGGATACAAATAAATTCTTGAATACACCCCTACTACTGTTTTTCATGTTGATGCTCATGTACCAACTGATTCACTTGAACGTTTGTTTAATTCCAAAGCAGATAAACAAGCAGCGATCAGAACAGCAGACACTTCTTCCAAAAAGAAAAGCAATCATGGCTTCAGGGTACACAACAAAAGTGGGCACTTGAAAAAAAAAAAAAAAAAGCTACTTACAGGTGGACCCAAGATAGAGGAATTCCTCTAACCCTTGACATAATTAAAGGTACCATCCAGAATTGCCCAATATGTCAACATAGCCAGAAAAGAGAAGTTCCCCACACAGTAATGGGACACATAGGTCGAGGACAACTACCAGCTCAAATTTGACAAATTTATTTCATTGGCCCTCTGCCAGAAAGCAGGGGATGCAGATATTTGTGTACGGCAGTGGATACATACTCAGGATTGAGGGTAGGATTTCCTTGTAAATCTGCCACTCAATGGAGTACACTGAGAACTTTGGAAACTGTTGCCCAGTATTATGGAGTCCCGTTGCAGATGCAATCAGACAATGGGTCACATTTTACTGGAAAACAGGATAAAAAGTATGCACAAAACAACAACATCCACGGGGTATATCATATGCCTTACTATCCTCAAGCAGCAGTGTTAGTGGAAAGGATGAATGGGTTGCTTAAAAGCACCCTAAAGAAGCTAAACCCGTCAGACAGTGCATATGGGCAATGGAAGGATCACCTTAGTGAGGCTCTATGGATTTTAAATAATAGGCCCATTACTGATTCAATGACTCCTTTAATGAGGATGTTGACCCCTAATATCACTGTAAAAGTTAATAATATAATAGATTCACTGCTGTATAAGAAAATTCAGGAGAATGCAGTTACACCCATTCGAGCTACTCCACTGTCGGCAGGTTTGGATCTCAGCTCAATGGAGGTAAATCTTATCTCCTCAGGTAAGGTTCAGGAAATAGCCACTTGTTTAGGATGTAAAATTACAAAAGTTCACTATGAGCAAATAGTCACAAGATCTAGTTTAGCTCTGAAAGGATGTATAGTGTTGGGAGGCGTAATTGATGAAGATTATCAGGGTGAGATGACCAAATTGGGTACAGAGAAAAACCAAACAATTGCCCAGTTATTGCTTATTCCCATCAATAATGCTACTCCAAAAGAAGGGTCTGTCCCATTAGAAGTTAACATAAGGGGAGATAAAAGTTTTGGCTCTTCTGATGCTACCAATTTTGGAGCTAAAATATGGGTTCTAAATAACCAAGGACCGCCCTCTCCCACAGAAGTGATAGCAGTGGGGAAAGCTAGAACCTTGTTGATCATGAGACCTGGAGTAGAAAAATGGGAATATGTTCCACAGGAAAAATGTTACTTAAGAGAATGAGGAAATATAATGTTTGTGTTTCTTTCCCTTAGACGTACCTAACTATTGGAATCCTTGGAGGCGGGTATTTGGCCGGAAGTAAAACCTGAACGCCTGGTGCCTTATTGGAAAAGACTAACATCACCACACTAGGATGGAGTTGGAAAGGAAATCCTACTAATCGAACCTAGGATAATTTCACCTGTTTTGCAAAGAAAACATGTTTGGTTGCTGATATATCTTTTGAACAAGGACAAGGTTGGAGAGGACCACCGGAATCCTCCAGCAACCTATTTAGGCCTTGGTATTTGATGTACCAGGACAATTTGAATACAATCATTGATTCTAAAGTACAATTAAAATGTTGTAAACAGCTAGCAAATTAGCCATGTGCCATGTGCCTAGTCCTAATAACAAAAGTAGATCCAGGACATATTAAAAGAATACCCTCTACTTGTGCCAAAGTGGGAACAAAAAAAAAAACTGTTATAATGACTACAGTGACATTTCTTCCTCTACCTGAATGTAACAAGAAAAGTAAAAGAAGAGCTTGGTGTGATATTTTACTGGGAGGATACGGTGCAGTAACTGGTACTCTCAATGGATTTGATATTGAGACTATAGCCAACAAGCTAAGCCAAGCTGGAAAAAGAATTCAGGATGCATTGACTCTACAAGGACAATGGATGCCTACCATATGGCACCCTTGGCGATAAGCCATTGATGTGGACACTTTTCTATAAAGGACTGTTAATAGAACTGATAATATTTTAGAGGGTTTAGAGGTTAATACTGGCACAGTTTTGAATTTCACTCTATGTACTATGCAAGTAGTATACTATATACAACAGCATGATGCTATACAAACTAAGTTGATGACTGGGAATGAAGCAGTGTGGCGAGAAGTGTTTAAAACTGCCATACCGAGTCAATCCTGGCACAAGATTGATGCTCCAAAAATGATACATATATATATGGTATAATCAATGTATACAATGTAACCAAGGTAAAAAACTATGTGTAAATTTGTAGTAATGTTTATATTGTTGGGGCCCCCAGGATCTCAGCACTATTGGATGCAAGAGTTCCAGGGGACCTACATAGATTCACAGAATTATACTCATGATTTATCTTTTTGTGATGACACATTAGAGGGAAAGATTTGTAGATTACAATCCAAGACGTATGAATCATGCTTGTTACAGGGTTCTATTAATGTATGTAAATTTACTATATTGCCATTAACCTATCAGTTATTAGTTGAAGTAGCCCCTCAAGAAATATGTGTGGTCACTAATGTTCCTGTTATTCCAAGAATGGAAATGCCCTTTGTAGGATGCATTATCACATCATATCCAAAGATCTAAAATGGACTCCACTTACTCTAGAAGTGCAGTCATGGGATTTGAATTTGACTAAGTTAAAACAATTGATCCAACATTCAAAGTTTGGACAACATTTGATTCAACAATTGAATAAGAGTGTGCAATACCATACTGTCACAACAACTATAGTAGCTGATAAAATAGTTAAGATGGGTTCTTCCATCCAAGAAGCTACATCACATCACTGGTGGGACATTTCCATGGGATATTCTCCATCTGCAGAGAGGATGTTAAATTGGTTGATACATCCTGTGATTGTAATTGCTATTATTGTAATTACATTATCTGGAATTGCTTTATGGATATAAATTGTTTACCAGACCACGAGTTGTCATGGTCAACTACAGAAACATCAAATAGTCTACATTGTCAAGGACCGATTGTGATACAAATGTGAAGCATTTGGAGTGTGAATGATAATTACATCAATTAGAATGTGACAATGTGGCCTATTAAGTTTCTAATAAGGACTATACAAAATGGAGTAAAACCTTGTCCTTTGTCTCATCCATGATGTGATCACGCAGTTTTAAAAGCGAGAATCACGCGCTGCACAGGACAATAACAAGTCTTCTGCACATACCAGCGCGTGATCATTGATACATATGTTACAAAATGATGATGTGACAGTATCTAGTACGAATAATGTCTTTGTTCATTTCATGTTACAAAATGATGCGGCAGTATCTAAAATAGATGATGCCTTTGTTTATGAAATGATATAAAAGCAAGGGGGTCCTGACAGGGGGCAGGGACTTTTCCAGACTCTCGAGTGGACGCACTTCGGTCTGTGATGTTGATCCGGAATTTTCCTTGCCCTGCCGAGGTCCCCCGTCAGGATAAGTGATGCTACAATATCCGGTAATGTATTGATGCTTACTTTCTAATTAATATGTACTCAGTATATAAGCAATAATTGTTAATCTGTTATTCAGCAAATAAAAATATTACTGTTTAAGATTAAATTTGTATTGACCGTAGTTCCTTCCTAATTAGTATATTAGTGAGCGCAGTAAGTAGGACGCTAGGTCCACCTTATTTTTTGACAGGCAATACAAGGGGGGACACTGCACATAGTACAGACTGCACAGGAGGGGGGACACTGCACATAGTACAGACTGCACAGGAGGTAGGGCACTGCACATAGTACAGACTGCACAGGAGGGGGGACACTGCAAATAGTACAGACTGCACAGGAGGGGGGACTCTGCACATAGTACAGACTGCACAGGAGGGAGGACACTGCACATAGTACAGACTGCACAGGAGGGGGGACACTGCACATAGTACAGACTGCACAGGAGGGAGGACACTGCACACGGTACAGACTGCACAGGAGGGAGGACACTGCACATGGTACAGACTGCACAGGAGAGAGGACACTGCACATAGTAGAGACTGCACAGGAGGAGGACACTGCACATAGTACAGACTGCACAGGAGAGAGGACACTGCACATAGTACAGACTGCACAGGAGGAGGACACTGCACATAGTACAGACTGCACAGGAGGGAGGACACTGCACATAGTACAGACTGCACAGGAGGAGGACACTGCACATAGTACAGACTGCACAGGAGAGAGGACACTGCACATAGTACAGACTGCGCAGGAGGGAGGACACTGCACATAGTACAGACTGCGCAGGAGGGAGGGCACTGCACATAGTACAGACTGCACAGGAGGGAGGACACTGCACATAGTACAGACTGCACAGGAGAGAGGAGACTGCACATAGTACAGACTGCACAGGAGGGAGGACACTGCACATAGTACAGACTGCACAGGAGAGAGGACACTGCACATAGTACAGACTGCACAGGAGGGGGGACACTGCACATAGTACAGACTGCACAGGAGGGGGGACACTGCAAATAGTACAGACTGCACAGGAGGGGGGACTCTGCACATAGTACAGACTGCACAGGAGGGAGGACACTGCACATAGTACAGACTGCACAGGAGGGGGGACACTGCACATAGTACAGACTGCACAGGAGGGAGGACACTGCACACGGTACAGACTGCACAGGAGGGAGGACACTGCACATGGTACAGACTGCACAGGAGAGAGGACACTGCACATAGTAGAGACTGCACAGGAGGAGGACACTGCACATAGTACAGACTGCACAGGAGAGAGGACACTGCACATAGTACAGACTGCACAGGAGGAGGACACTGCACATAGTACAGACTGCACAGGAGAGAGGAGACTGCACATAGTACAGACTGCACAGGAGGGAGGACACTGCACATAGTACAGACTGCACAGGAGAGAGGACACTGCACATAGTACAGACTGCACAGAAGGAGGACACTGCACATAGTACAGACTGCACCGGAGGGAGGACACTGCACATAGTACAGACTGCACAGGAGAGAGGACACTGCACAGTACAGACTGCACAGGAGGAGGACACTGCACATAGTGCAGACTGCACCGGAGGGAGGACACCGCACATAGTACAGACTGCACAGGAGGGAGGACACTGCACATAGTACAGACTGCACAGGAGAGAGGACACTGCACATAGTACAGACTGCACAGGAGAGAGGACACTGCACATAGTACAGACTGCACAGGAGAGAGGACACTGCACATAGTACAGACTGCACAGGAGAGAGGACACTGCACATAGTACAGACTGCACAGGAGGGAGGACACACTGCACATTGTAGAGACTGCACAGGAGGGAGGACACTGCACATAGTACAGACTGCACAGGAGGGAGGGCACTGCACATAGTGCAGACTGCACAGGAGAGAGGACACTGCACATAGTACAAACTGCACAGGAGGGAGGACACTGCACATAGTACAGACTGCACAGGAGGAAGGACACTGCACATAGTACAGACTGCACAGGAGGAAGGACACTGCACACAGTACAGACTGCACAGGAGGGAGGACACTGCACATAGTACAGACTGCACAGGAGGAGGGAGGACACTGCACATAGTACAGACTGCACAGGAGGGAGGACACTGCACATAGTACAGACTGCACAGGAGGAGGACACTGCACATAGTACAGACTGCACAGGAGGGAGGACACTGCACATAGTACAGACTGCACAGGAGGAGGGAGGACACTGCACATAGTACAGACTGCACAGGAGAGAGGACACTGCACATAGTACAGACTGCACAGGAGAGAGGACACTGCACATAGTACAGACTGCACAGGAGAGAGGACACTGCACATAGTACAGACTGCACAGGAGGAGGACAATGCACATAGTACAGACTGCACAGGAGAGAGGACACTGCACATAGTACAGACTGCACAGGAGGAGGACACTGCACATAGTACAGACTGCACAGGAGAGAGGAGACTGCACATAGTACAGACTGCACAGGAGGGAGGACACTGCACATAGTACAGACTGCACAGGAGAGAGGACACTGCACATAGTACAGACTGCACAGAAGGAGGACACTGCACATAGTACAGACTGCACCGGAGGGAGGACACTGCACATAGTACAGACTGCACAGGAGAGAGGACACTGCACAGTACAGACTGCACAGGAGGAGGACACTGCACATAGTGCAGACTGAACAGGAGGGAGGACACTGCACATAGTACAGACTGCACTGGAGGGAGGACACTGCACATAGTACAGACTGCACAGGAGAGAGGACACTGCACAGTACAGACTGCACAGGAGGAGGACACTGCACATAGTACAGACTGCACAGGAGGGAGGACACTGCACATAGTACAGACAGCACAGGAGAGAGGAGACTGCACATAGTACAGACTGCACAGGAGGGAGGATACTGCACATAGTACAGAATGCACAGGAGGGCGGACACTGCATATAGTACAGACTGCACAGGAGAGAGGACACTGCACAGTACAGACTGCACAGGAGGGAGGACACTGCACATAGTACAGACTGCACAGGAGGGAGGACACTGCACATAGTACAGACTGCACAGGAGAGAGGACACTGCACATAGTACAGACTGCACAGGAGGGAGGACACTGCACATAGTAGAGACTGCACAGGAGGGAGGACACTGCACATAGTACAGACTGCACAGGAGGGAGGGCACTGCACATAGTGCAGACTGCACAGGAGAGAGGACACTGCACATAGTACAGACTGCACATAGTACAGACTGCACAGGAGGAAGGACACTGCACACAGTACAGACTGCACAGGAGGGAGGACACTGCACATCGTACAGACTGCACAGGAGGAGGGAGGACACTGCACATAGTACAGACTGCACAGGAGAGAGGACACTGCACATAGTACAGACTGCACAGGAGAGAGGACACTGCACATAGTACAGACTGCACAGGAGAGAGGACACTGCATTTAGTACAGACTGCACAGGAGGAGGACACTGCACATAGTGCAGACTGAACAGGAGGGAGGACACTGCACATAGTACAGATTGCACAGGAGGGAGGAGACTGCACATAGTACAGACTGCACAGGAGGGAGGACACTGCACATAGTACAGACTGCACAGGAGAGAGGACACTGCACATAGTACAGACTGCACAGAAGGAGGACACTGCACATAGTACAGACTGCACCGGAGGGAGGACACTGCACATAGTACAGACTGCACAGGAGAGAGGACACTGCACAGTACAGACTGCACAGGAGGAGGACACTGCACATAGTGCAGACTGAACAGGAGGGAGGACACTGCACATAGTACAGACTGCACCGGAGGGAGGACACTGCACATAGTACAGACTGCACAGGAGAGAGGACACTGCACAGTACAGACTGCACAGGAGGAGGACACTGCACATAGTACAGACTGCACAGGAGGGAGGACACTGCACATAGTACAGACAGCACAGGAGAGAGGAGACTGCACATAGTACAGACTGCACAGGAGGGAGGATACTGCACATAGTACAGAATGCACAGGAGGGCGGACACTGCACATAGTACAGACTGCACAGGAGAGAGGACACTGCACAGTACAGACTGCACAGGAGGGAGGACACTGCACATAGTACAGACTGCACAGGAGGGAGGACACTGCACATAGTACAGACTGCACAGGAGAGAGGACACTGCACAGTACAGACTGCACAGGAGGAGGACACTGCACATAGTACAGACTGCACAGGAGGGAGGACACTGCACATAGTACAGACTGCACAGGAGAGAGGACACTGCACATAGTACAGACTGCACAGGAGAGAGGACACTGCACATAGTACAGACTGCACAGGAGAGAGGACACTGCACATAGTACAGACTGCACAGGAGAGAGGACACTGCACATAGTACAGACTGCACAGGAGAGAGGACACTGCACATAGTACAGACTGCACAGGAGGGAGGACACACTGCACATTGTAGAGACTGCACAGGAGGGAGGACACTGCACATAGTACAGACTGCACAGGAGGGAGGGCACTGCACATAGTGCAGACTGCACAGGAGAGAGGACACTGCACATAGTACAAACTGCACAGGAGGGAGGACACTGCACATAGTACAGACTGCACAGGAGGAAGGACACTGCACACAGTACAGACTGCACAGGAGGGAGGACACTGCACATAGTACAGACTGCACAGGAGGAGGGAGGACACTGCACATAGTACAGACTGCACAGGAGGGAGGACACTGCACATAGTACAGACTGCACAGGAGGAGGACACTGCACATAGTACAGACTGCACAGGAGGGAGGACACTGCACATAGTACAGACTGCACAGGAGAGAGGACACTGCACATAGTACAGACTGCACAGGAGAGAGGACACTGCACATAGTACAGACTGCACAGGAGAGGACACTGCATTTAGTACAGACTGCACAGGAGGAGGACACTGCACATAGTACAGACTGCACAGGAGGTAAGACACTGCACATAGTACAGACTGCACAGGAGGGAGGAGACTGCACATAGTACAGACTGCACAGGAGGGAGGACACTGCACATAGTACAGACTGCACAGGAGAGAGGACACTGCACATAGTACAGACTGCACAGGAGGGAGGACACTGCACATAGTACAGACTGCACAGGAGGAGGACACTGCACATAGTACAGACTGCACAGGAGGGAGGACACTGCACATAGTACAGACTGCACAGGAGGGAGGAGACTGCACATAGTACAGACTGCACAGGAGGAAGGACACTGCACATAGTACAGACTGCACAGGAGAGAGGACACTGCACATAGTACAGACTGCACAGGAGGGAGGACACTGCACATAGTACAGACTGCACAGGAGGTAAGACACTGCACATAGTACAGACTGCACAGGAGAGAGGACACTGCACATAGTACAGACTGCACAGGAGAGAGGAGACTGCACATAGTACAGACTGCACAGGAGGAAGGACACTGCACATAGTACAGACTGCACAGGAGAGAGGACACTGCACATAGTACAGACTGCACATTAAAAAATGGTCTAAAATGTGGATCACAGCATTTCTGGCATAGACAGATTGATGAAGCATCCTCATTGTACATGTTAGTAGCGGCAGGCCTTTATACCACTCGGGGTGTGACCTCACACTGCTGTGCTTTGCGCAGCCAGTGTTATGTATTTCTCCTGGATAAATGCGTAATCTTACCTTAGTGTACATTGTTAGTAGCAGCAGGACTGTGAAATACAGAATTATATACCAGGATTGTAGGTTCTGCAAGTGCACTGGGGGTGTGTTCTTACACTGCTGTGCTCCTTTCTCTGTGTTATGAACTTCTGTAGTATCCAAGAAGCCTGCAGCAATTTTTACTCAAAGAGACTGCAAAGCAGTGTTGGGGCATTCGGTCGTAATGGGAACCGATATCCGGCTGCACCATTTGTGGCCCGGGTGTTGGTCCCCACTTTGCTCGGGGAGCACGGTCGACCTCTGACCACGCACGGGACATGACCTGTATGTTGCAGTGTTCCGGTGCACGCCTGCGCTGCTCTATGTAGACGAGTATCAGGGCAGGCTCTGGTGTCATGGAGGCTACGGCCGAGCTTCACTTCTGGGGGGCTCCTGACATTCTAGGCGCGGTCTGGGGAGGGTCCTGACATTCTAGGTGCGGTCTGTGGAGGGTCCTTACATTCTAGGTGCGGTCTGGGGAGGGTCCTGACATTCTAGGGGTGGTCTGTGGAGGGTCCTGACATTCTAGGTGCGGTCTGGGGAGGGTCCTGACATTCTAGGGGTGGTCTGTGGAGGGTCCAGACATTCTAGGTGCGGTCCGGGGAGGGTCCTGACATTCTAGGTGCGGTCCGTGGAGGGTCCTTACATTCTAGGTGCGGTCTGTGGGGCTCCTGACATTCTAGGTGCGGTCTGGGGAGGGTCCTTACATTCTAGGTGCGGTCTGGGGAGGGTCCTGACATTCTAGGGGTGGTCTGTGGAGGGTCCTGACATTCTAGGTGCGGTCTGGGGAGGGTCCTGACATTCTAGGGGTGGTCTGTGGAGGGTCCAGACATTCTAGGTGCGGTCCGGGGAGGGTCCTGACATTCTAGGTGCGGTCTGGGGAGGGTCCTGACATTCTAGGTGCGGTCTGTGGAGGATCCTTATATTCTAGGTGCGGTCTGGGGAGGGTCCTGACATTCTAGGTGCGGTCTGGGGAGGGACCTGACATTCTAGGTGCGGTCTGGGAAGGGTCCTGACATTCAGGTGCGGTCTGGGGAGGATCCTTATATTCTAGGTGCGGTCTGGGGAGGGTCCTGACATTCTAGGTGCGGTCTGGGAAGGGTCCTGACATTCAGGTGCGGTCTGGGGAGGGTCCTGACATTCTAGGTGCGGTCTGGGGAGGGACCTGACATTCTAGGTGCGGTCTGGGGAGGGTCCTGACATTCTAGGTGCGGTCTGGGGAGGGACCTGACATTCTAGGTGCGGTCTGGGGAGGGTCCTTAGATTCTAGGTGCAGTCCGGGGAGGGACCTGACATTCTAGGTGCGGTCCGGGGAGGGTCCTGACATTCTAGGTGCGGTCCGTGGAGGGTCCTTACATTCTAGGTGCGGTCTGTGGGGCTCCTGACATTCTAGGTGCGGTCTGGGGAGGGTGCTGACATTCAGGTGCGGTCTGGGGAGGATCCTTATATTCTAGGTGCGGTCTGGGGAGGGTCCTGACATTCTAGGTGCGGTCTGGGAAGGGTCCTGACATTCAGGTGCGGTCTGGGGAGGGTCCTGACATTCTAGGTGCGATCTGGGGAGGGTCCTGACATTCTAGGTGTGATCTGGGGAGGGTCCTGACATTCAGCTGCGGTCTGGGGAGGGTCCTGACATTCTAGGCGCGGTCTGGGGAGGGTCCTGACATTCTAGGCGCGGTCCGGGGAGGGTCCTGACATTCTAGGCACGGTCCGGGGAGGGTCCTGACATTCTAGGCACGGTCCGGGGAGGGTCCTGACATTCTAGGCACGGTCCGGGGAGGGTCCTGACATTCTAGGTGCGGTCTGGGGAGGGTCCTGACATTCTAGGCCCGGTCTGGGGAGGGTCCTGACATTGTAGGCGCGGTCTGGGGAGGGTCCTGACATTCTAGGTGCGGTCTGGGGAGGGTCCTGACATTCTAGGTGCAGTCTGGGGAGGGTCCTGGAGTCCCGGGCCAGACGTCTGGTCATTACAATTAGAGCAGAGGCTGCAGGGACCAGATTCTAGCGCCCCCTATGCGGCACTTCTCCTGCGCTGCCTCCATTCTCTGGAGTGTTCTCTCCCGGCCATTACCTGACTATACAGCGGAGAGGTGTCCAGGTCCCCTGTATAGGGGTCACAGGTTAAAGGTCGGGGAGCCGAGGATCATCTACAGAGACCTCACAAGGACCACGACACCACAAAGGTTTCAGAATTTTATTGGAAACGCCGTCGATGTCGCCATAAAATAAAATCTCTGACTCAAAAACTAAAATGTCTCCTCTGCCACCTCCGCCCTCCCGATGACATGACACTCCTTACATGACATCACCCGCTCCCCTCCTCCTCGGACACCTGCTCCATGGGAAGGATCCGCAGGTTGTTGGCCCTCACACTGCTGAGGGAGGAGCAACCACTCATGAGGTCCGATACCCCCGACAGAGTCACCCCAGAACCGTCCAGGCTCAGCTGTACAATGGAGGCGTGCGCCAGAAAACGAAGACCTAGTCACGAGAAAACGAGTGAGAGGTCATAGGTCACAGAGGAAAAAAGGGTATAATGGTGTACAGCACCAAGCACCTCCCCCAGGAATCCACAGACAGCAAAGAGCCCCTCCCCCGGGAATCTACAGACAGCACAGAGCCACTCCCCCGGGAATCTACAGACAGCACAGAGCCCCTCCCCCGGGAATCTACAGACAGCACAGAGCCCCTCCCCCGGGAATCTACAGACAGCACAGAGCCCCTCCCCCGGGAATCTACAGACAGCACAGAGCCCCTCCCCCGGGAATCTACAGACAGCACAGAGCCCCTCCCCCGGGAATCCACAGACAGCACAGAGCCCCTCCCCCGGGAATCCACAGGCAGCACAGAGCCCCTCCCCCAGGAATCCACAGACAGCACAGAGCCCCTCCCCCGGGAATCCACAGACAGCACTGAGCCCCTCCCCCAGGAATCCACAGACAGCACAGAGCCCCTCCCCCGGACACCACAGTATAGCTCCTCCCCCGGACACCACAGTATAGCTCCTCCCCCAGGCACCACAGTATAGCTCCTCCCCCAGGCAACACAGTATAGCTCCTCCCCCAGGCACCACAGTATAGCTCCTCCCCCAGGCACCACAGTATAGCTCCTCCCCCAGGCACCACAGTATAGCTCCTCCCCCAGGCACCACAGTATAGCTCCTCCCCCAGGCACCACAGTATAGCTCCTCCCCCTAGCACCACAGTATAGCTCCTCCCCCAGGCACCACAGTATAGCTCCTCCCCCAGGCAACACAGTATAGCTCCTCCCCCAGGCAACACAGTATAGCTCCTCCCCCAGGCACCACAGTATAGCTCCTCCCCCAGGCAACACAGTATAGCTCCTCCCCCAGACACCACAGTATAGCTCCTCCCCCAGGCACCACAGTATAGCTCCTCCCCCAGGCACCACAGTATAGCTCCTCCCCCAGGCACCACAGTATAGCTCCTCCCCCAGGCACCACAGTATAGTTCCTCCCCCAGGCACCACAGTATAGCTCCTCCCCCAGGCACCACAGTATAGCTCCTCCCCCAGGCACCACAGTATAGCTCCTCCCCCAGGCACCACAGTATATCTCCTCCCCCAGGCACCACAGTATATCTCCTCCCCCAGACACCACAGTATAGCTCCTCCCCCAGGCAACACAGTATAGCTCCTCCCCCAGGCAACACAGTATAGCTCCTCCCCCAGGCACCACAGTATAGCTCCTCCCCCAGGCAACACAGTATAGCTCCTCCCCCAGGCACCACAGTATAGCTCCTCCCCCAGCACACCTCGAGCAGACTCACCCTTGTTGGTGACTCGCGTGCGGCTTAGATTCAGTTTCAGAAGATTTTTGCATTTCTGGACACCAAACTTCAGGACATTGTCCCCAACCCCCGTGTCCGACAATCCCAGGACCTGCCCGAAGGAAAAGCTTGTAACTAGACAGCGAGACCCCAATATACTCATCACATCCCCAGACTCCTCTGTCCTCCTCCCCCTCCTCCAGACTCCTCCTCCTCCCCCGTCCTCCAGACTCCTCCTCCTCCCCCTCCTCCAGACACCTCCTCCCCCTCCTCCAGACACCTCCTCCCCCATACTCCTCCTGACACCTCCTCCCCTGTGCTCCTCCTCCTCCCCCGTCCACCACCACCTCCTCTGTCCTCCTCCTCCAGACTCCTCTGTCCTCCTCCCCGTCCTCCAGACTCCTCCTCCTCCCCCGTCCTCCAGACTCCTCCTCCTCCCCCGTCCTCCAGACTCCTCCTCCGTCCTCCCCCTCCCCCAGACCCCTCTGCCCTCCTCCTCCCCCAGACCCCTCTGCCCTCCTCCTCCCCCAGACTCCTCTGTCCTCCTCCTCCCCCAGACTCCTCTGTCCTCCTCCTCCCCCAGACTCCTCTGTCCTCCTCCTCCCCCAGACTCCTCTGTCCTCCTCCTCCCCCAGACTCCTCTGTCCTCCTCCTCCCCCAGACCCCTCTGTCCACCTCCTCCCCCAGACTCCTCTGTCCTCCTCCTCCCCCAGACCCCTCTGTCCACCTCCTCCCCCAGACCCCTCTGTCCTCCTCCTCCCCCAGACCCCTCTGTCCACCTCCTCCCCCAGACTCCTCTGTCCTCCTCCTCCCCCAGACTCCTCTGTCCTCCTCCTCCCCCAGACTCCTCTGTCCTCCTCCTCCCCCAGACCCCTCTGTCCACCTCCTCCCCCAGACTCCTCTGTCCTCCTCCTCCCCCAGACCCCTCTGTCCACCTCCTCCCCCAGACTCCTCTGTCCTCCCCCAGACTCCTCTGTCCTCCTCCTCCAGTCTCCTGGAAGCCCCCATGCCCCTGGGACAGTCAAATATATGATCTGAGTAGAAGATTGTGTAAAATCTGCATGTCAAGAGGGAGGGGCAGAGAAGAAGGGGTCAACCAATCTAAGGAACAGGGGGGGAAACCTGAAGATGTGGCAGATGGGGGATGCAATGGGACACCCCTCTGCTGGTCACTTTAGTCCGGTCCAAACTTAATTCCTCCAAAAGCTTCAGTCCCCGCAAGTGGAGAAGTCCAGCGTCTGATACGGACGTGTTACACAGGGAGAGAACACGCAACCTAAGGAGGCAACATACATGACTATGAGGGGGTCTCATCAGCCCTGACAGCCCCCTACCACCCCATAAACCTCCAACACTTCCCATCAAATTCAGCAGACCTCCAGGACCCTCACCAACCACCCATCATCTCCAACACACCTAAAAAACTCATGCAGCTCCCCCTACCCTCTCACAGCGCCCGCGTTTCCTCGCACGGCACCGCAGCCTCCTCTCACGGCGCCGCAGCCTCCTCTCACGGCGCCGCAGCCTCCTCTCACGGCGCCGCAGCCTCCTCTCACGGCGCCGCAGCCTCCTCTCACGGCGCCGCAGTCTCCTCTCACGGCGCCGCAGTCTCCTCTCACGGCGCCGCAGTCTCCTCTCACGGCGCCGCAGTCTCCTCGCACGGCGCCACAGTCTCCTCGCACGGCGCCACAGTCTCCTCGCACGGCGCCACAGTCTCCTCTCACGGCACCCAATCACCTGGTGAGCTCAGAGACATGCTGAACTCCTTGGTCTGTGATCTGCGTGTGATCCGTTAGGTCTAATTCTAAGAGACTGCTGAGATGAGACAGATGTGAGAGCCCGGCATCAGACAGGCTGTGTCTCCCTGGAAGCAGGAGGCGGGTGAGAGACAGCCCTGTGACACAGGAGAGAGGATATTACTAGGGACATCACTGAGATATAGACATCACTAAACAAGAGACATCCCAGCACTCACCAGACAGGAGCTCCAGCACTCTATTAGAGCTGAGAGACTGCACACCAGACAGTGTGAGTGTGGAGAGGAGCGGCAGGGAAGAGACAGTCTGCAGAGACTCCTCAGTCACAGAAGTGCTGTCTAAATGGAGAGTTGTCAGCTGCTTCATACCACACAATGAGGAGATGTCCGAAACCTAAGAGACAGCCAAAGAGACGGAGAATGAGTCCTGAGAACTCCATACATGAGGGGTTACTGGGACAGCCGGGCCCACCTGGGTGTGCTTCACACTCAGCACCCGCAGCTCCGGGCTCCGCTGCACCAGCAGGCCAAGGGTGCGCTCCGACACTGCTGTCTGGTTGACACTCAAGTGAGTGAGTGAGCACTCCGAGTTCAGCAGGAAATCACACACTCCGCTATCGCTCAGCTTGGTCTGGTCCAGGACAAGATGAGACAGATGCTTCAAACCTACAACAACACACACACGAAAGTCCAGAAGTGAAAAAGATACAAGGAAACCCAGACAGAGTGCAACGATGGCAGAGAGAGGAATCAGACAGAGCGCAACGATGGCAGAGAGAGGATTCAGACAGAGCGCAACGATGTCAGAGAGAGGATTCAGACAGAGCGCAACGATGTCAGACAGAGGAATCAGACAGAGCACAACGATGGCAGAGAGAGGAATCAGGAACAGCACAACAATGACAGAGAGAGGAATCAGACAGAGCGCAACAATGACAGAGAGGAATCAGACAGAGCGCAACAATGTCAGAGAGAGGAATCAGACAGAGCGCAACAATGGCAGAGAGGAATCAGACAGAGCGCAACAATGGCAGAGAGAGGAATCAGACAGAGCGCAACAATGGCAGAGAGAGGAATCAGACAGAGCGCAACAATGGCAGAGAGAGGAATCAGACAGAGCGCAACAATGGCAGAGAGAGGAATCAGACAGAGCGCAACAATGACAGAGAGGAATCAGACAGAGTGCAACAATGTCAGAGAGAGGAATCAGACAGAGCGCAACAATGGCAGAGAGGAATCAGACAGAGCGCAACAATGTCAGAGAGAGGAATCAGACAGAGCGCAACAATGGCAGAGAGAGGAATCAGACAGAGCGCAACAATGGCAGAGAGGAATCAGACAGAGCGCAACAATGTCAGAGAGAGGAATCAGACAGAGCGCAACAATGTCAGAGAGGAATCAGACAGAGCACAACAATGTCACAGAGAGGAATCAGACAGAGCGCAACGATGTCAGAGAGAGGAATCAGACAGAGCGCAACAATGACAGAGAGGAATCAGACAGAGCGCAACAATGTCAGAGAGAGGAATCAGACAGAGCGCAACAATGGCAGAGAGGAATCAGACAGAGCGCAACAATGGCAGAGAGAGGAATCAGACAGAGCGCAACAATGGCAGAGAGAGGAATCAGACAGAGCGCAACAATGGCAGAGAGGAATCAGACAGAGCGCAACAATGTCACAGAGAGGAATCAGACAGAGCGCAACAATGTCAGAGAGGAATCAGACAGAGCGCAACAATGTCAGAGAGGAATCAGACAGAGCACAACAATGTCAGAGAGAGGAATCAGACAGAGCGCAACAATGGCAGAGAGAGGAATCAGACAGAGCGCAACGATGTCAGAGAGAGGAATCAGACAGAGCGCAACGATGGCAGAGAGAGGAATCAGACAGAGCGCAACGATGGCAGAGAGAGGAATCAGACAGAGCGCAACGATGGCAGAGAGAGGAATCAGACAGAGCGCAACGATGGCAGAGAGAGGAATCAGACAGAGCGCAACGATGGCAGAGAGAGGAATCAGACAGAGCGCAACAATGGCAGAGAGAGGAATCAGACAGAGCGCAACAATGGCAGAGAGAGGAATCAGACAGAGCGCAACAATGGCAGAGAGGAATCAGACAGAGCGCAACAATGGCAGAGAGGAATCAGACAGAGCGCAACGATGGCAGAGAGAGGAATCAGACAGAGCGCAACGATGGCAGAGAGAGGAATCAGACAGAGCGCAACGATGGCAGAGAGAAGAATCAGACAGAGCGCAACGATGTCAGAGAGAGGAATCAGACAGAGCGCAACGATGGCAGAGAGAGGAATCAGACAGAGCGCAACGATGTCAGAGAGAGGAATCAGACAGAGCACAACGATGGCAGAGAGAGGAATCAGGAACAGCACAACAATGAAAGAGAGGAATCAGACAGAGCACAACAATGACAGAGAGGAATCAGACAGAGCGCAACAATGGCAGAGAGGAATCAGACAGAGCACAACAATGGCAGAGAGGAATCAGATAAGAGCACAACAATGGCAGAGAGAGGAATCAGACAGAGCGCAACAATGTCAGAGAGGAATCAGACAGAGCACAACAATGGCAGAGAGGAATCAGACAGAGCACAACAATGTCAGAGAGAAATCAGACAGAGCACAACAATGTCAGAGAGAGGAATCAGACAGAGCGCAACAATGGCAGAGAGGAATCAGACAGAGCGCAACAATGTCACAGAGAGGAATCAGACAGAGCGCAACGATGGCAGAGAGAGGAATCAGACAGAGCGCAACGATGGCAGAGAGAGGAATCAGACAGAGCGCAACGATGGCAGAGAGAGGAATCAGACAGAGCGCAACGATGGCAGAGAGAAGAATCAGACAGAGCGCAACGATGGCAGAGAGAGGAATCAGACAGAGCGCAACGATGGCAGAGAGAGGAATCAGACAGAGCGCAACGATGGCAGAGAGAGGAATCAGACAGAGCACAACGATGGCAGAGAGAGGAATCAGGAACAGCACAACAATGAAAGAGAGGAATCAGACAGAGCACAACAATGACAGAGAGGAATCAGACAGAGCGCAACAATGACAGAGAGGAATCAGACAGCACAACAATGGCAGAGAGGAATCAGACAGAGCACAACAATGGCAGAGAGGAATCAGACAGAGCACAACAATGGCAGAGAGAGGAATCAGACAGAGCGCAACGACGGCAGAGAGAGGAATCAGACAGAGCGCAACGACGGCAGAGAGAAGAATCAGACAGAGCGCAACGATGGCAGAGAGAGGAATCAGACAGAGCGCAACGATGGCAGAGAGAGGAATCAGACAGAGCGCAACGATGGCAGAGAGAGGAATCAGACAGAGCGCAACGATGGCAGAGAGAGGAATCAGACAGAGCGCAACGATGGCAGAGAGAAGAATCAGACAGAGCGCAACGATGGCAGAGAGAGGAATCAGACAGAGCGCAACGATGGCAGAGAGAGGAATCAGACAGAGCGCAACGATGGCAGAGAGAGGAATCAGACAGAGCGCAACGATGGCAGAGAGAGGAATCAGACAGAGCACAACGATGGCAGAGAGAGGAATCAGGAACAGCACAACAATGAAAGAGAGGAATCAGACAGAGCACAACAATGACAGAGAGGAATCAGACAGAGCGCAACAATGACAGAGAGGAATCAGACAGCACAACAATGGCAGAGAGGAATCAGACAGAGCACAACAATGGCAGAGAGGAATCAGACAGAGCACAACAATGGCAGAGAGAGGAATCAGACAGAGCGCAACAATGGCAGAGAGAGGAATCAGACAGAGCGCAACGACGGCAGAGAGAGGAATCAGACAGAGCGCAACGACGGCAGAGAGAGGAATCAGACAGAGCGCAACGATGGCAGAGAGGAATCAGACAGAGCGCAACGATGGCAGAGAGAGGAATCAGACAGAGCGCAACGATGGCAGAGAGAGGAATCAGACAGAGCGCAACGATGGCAGAGAGAGGAATCAGACAGAGCGCAACGATGGCAGAGAGGAATCAGACAGAGCACAACAATGGCAGAGAGGAATCAGATAAGAGCACAACAATGGCAGAGAGAGGAATCAGACAGAGCGCAACAATGTCAGAGAGGAATCAGACAGAGCACAACAATGGCAGAGAGGAATCAGACAGAGCACAACAATGTCAGAGAGAAATCAGACAGAGCACAACAATGTCAGAGAGAGGAATCAGACAGAGCGCAACAATGGCAGAGAGGAATCAGACAGAGCGCAACAATGTCACAGAGAGGAATCAGACAGAGCGCAACGATGGCAGAGAGAGGAATCAGACAGAGCGCAATGATGGCAGAGAGAGGAATCAGACAGAGCGCAACGATGGCAGAGAGAGGAATCAGACAGAGCGCAACGATGGCAGAGAGAAGAATCAGACAGAGCGCAACGATGGCAGAGAGAGGAATCAGACAGAGCGCAACGATGGCAGAGAGAGGAATCAGACAGAGCGCAACGATGGCAGAGAGAGGAATCAGACAGAGCACAACGATGGCAGAGAGAGGAATCAGGAACAGCACAACAATGAAAGAGAGGAATCAGACAGAGCACAACAATGACAGAGAGGAATCAGACAGAGCGCAACAATGACAGAGAGGAATCAGACAGCACAACAATGGCAGAGAGGAATCAGACAGAGCACAACAATGGCAGAGAGGAATCAGACAGAGCACAACAATGGCAGAGAGAGGAATCAGACAGAGCGCAACAATGGCAGAGAGAGGAATCAGACAGAGCGCAACGACGGCAGAGAGAGGAATCAGACAGAGCGCAACGACGGCAGAGAGAGGAATCAGACAGAGCGCAACGACGGCAGAGAGAGGAATCAGACAGAGCGCAACAATGGCAGAGAGAGGAATCAGACAGAGCGCAACAATGGCAGAGAGAGGAATCAGACAGAGCGCAACAATGGCAGAGAGAGGAATCAGACAGAGCGCAACGATGGCAGAGAGAGGAATCAGACAGAGCGCAACGATGGCAGAGAGAGGAATCAGACAGAGCGCAACGATGGCAGAGAGAGGAATCAGACAGAGCGCAACGATGTCAGAGAGAGGAATCAGACAGAGCACAACGATGGCAGAGAGAGGAATCAGGAACAGCACAACAATGAAAGAGAGGAATCAGACAGAGCACAACAATGACAGAGAGGAATCAGACAGAGCGCAACAATGGCAGAGAGGAATCAGACAGAGCACAACAATGGCAGAGAGGAATCAGACAGAGCACAACAATGTCAGAGAGGAATCAGACAGAGCACAACAATGGCAGAGAGGAATCAGACAGAGCACAACAATGTCAGAGAGAAATCAGACAGAGCACAACAATGTCAGAGAGAGGAATCAGACAGAGCGCAACAATGGCAGAGAGGAATCAGACAGAGCGCAACAATGTCACAGAGAGGAATCAGACAGAGCGCAACGATGGCAGAGAGAGGAATCAGACAGAGCGCAACGATGGCAGAGAGAGGAATCAGACAGAGCGCAACGATGGCAGAGAGAGGAATCAGACAGAGCGCAACGATGGCAGAGAGAAGAATCAGACAGAGCGCAACGATGGCAGAGAGAGGAATCAGACAGAGCGCAACGATGGCAGAGAGGAATCAGACAGAGCGCAACGATGGCAGAGAGAGGAATCAGACAGAGCGCAACGATGGCAGAGAGAGGAATCAGGAACAGCACAACAATGAAAGAGAGGAATCAGACAGAGCACAACAATGACAGAGAGGAATCAGACAGAGCGCAACAATGACAGAGAGGAATCAGACAGCACAACAATGGCAGAGAGGAATCAGACAGAGCACAACAATGGCAGAGAGGAATCAGACAGAGCACAACAATGGCAGAGAGAGGAATCAGACAGAGCACAACAATGTCAGACAGAGGAATCAGACAGAGCGCAACGATGGCAGAGAGGAATCAGACAGAGCACAACAATGTCAGAGAGAGGAATCAGACAGAGCGCAACGATGTCAGAGAGAGGAATCAGACAGAGCGCAACGATGTCAGAGAGAGGAATCAGACAGAGCGCAACGATGGCAGAGAGAGGAATCAGACAGAGCGCAACGATGGCAGAGAGAGGAATCAGAGAGAGCACAACGATGGCAGAGAGAGGAATCAGACAGAGCGCAACGATGTCAGACAGAGGAATCAGACAGAGCACAACGATGGCAGAAAGAGGAATCAGGAACAGCACAACAATGACAGAGAGAGGAATCAGACAGAGCGCAACAATGACAGAGAGGAATCAGACAGAGCGCAACAATGTCAGAGAGAGGAATCAGACAGAGCGCAACAATGTCAGAGAGAGGAATCAGACAGAGCGCAACGATGTCAGAGAGAGGAATCAGACAGAGCGCAACAACGGCAGAGAGAGGAATCAGACAGAGCACAACAATGGCAGAGAGAGGAATCAGACAGAGCACAACAATGGCAGAGAGAGGAATCAGACAGAGCGCAACAATGGCAGAGAGGAATCAGACAGAGCGCAACAATGTCAGAGAGAGGAATCAGACAGAGCGCAACAATGGCAGAGAGGAATCAGACAGAGCGCAACGATGGCAGAGAGAGGAATCAGACAGAGCGCAACGATGGCAGAGAGAGGAATCAGACAGAGCGCAACGATGGCAGAGAGAGGAATCAGACAGAGCGCAACGATGGCAGAGAGAGGAATCAGACAGAGCGCAACGATGGCAGAGAGAGGAATCAGACAGAGCGCAACGATGGCAGAGAGAGGAATCAGACAGAGCGCAACGATGGCAGAGAGAGGAATCAGACAGAGCACAACGATGGCAGAGAGAGGAATCAGGAACAGCACAACAATGAAAGAGAGGAATCAGACAGAGCACAACAATGACAGAGAGGAATCAGACAGAGCACAACAATGACAGAGAGGAATCAGACAGAGCGCAACAATGACAGAGAGGAATCAGACAGAGCACAACAATGGCAGAGAGGAATCAGACAGAGCACAACAATGGCAGAAAGGAATCAGACAGAGCACAACAATGGCAGAGAGGAATCAGACAGAGCACAACAATGGCAGAGAGAGGAATCAGACAGAGCGCAACAATGACAGAGAGAGGAATCAGACAGAGCGCAACAATGGCAGAGAGAGGAATCAGACAGAGCGCAACGACGGCAGAGAGAGGAATCAGACAGAGCGCAACGATGGCAGAGAGAGGAATCAGACAGAGCGCAACAATGGCAGAGAGAGGAATCAGACAGAGCGCAACAATGGCAGAGAGAGGAATCAGACAGAGCGCAACAATGTCAGAGAGAGGAATCAGACAGAGCACAACGATGGCAGAGAGAGGAATCAGACAGAGCGCAACAATGGCAGAGAGAGGAATCAGACAGAGCGCAACAATGGCAGAGAGAGGAATCAGACAGAGCGCAACAATGGCAGAGAGGAATCAGACAAAGCGCAACAATGTCACAGAGATGGCAGAGAGAGGAATCAGACAGAGCGCAACAATGACAGAGAGGAATCAGACAGAGCGCAACAATGTCAGAGAGAGGAATCAGACAGAGCACAACGATGGCAGAGAGAGGAATCAGACAGAGCACAACAATGGCAGAGAGGAATCAGACAGAGCGCAACAATGGCAGAGAGAGGAATCAGACAGAGCGCAACGATGGCAGAGAGAGGAATCAGACAGAGCACAACGATGGCAGAGAGAGGAATCAGACAGAACTTAATGATGGCAGAGAGAGAAATCAGCACATAGAAAAGGACCACACACATGAAGCAAGCGGTTCTCACCTCGGAGGTGGTGCAGGCAGGAATCTGTGAGCTTGCGGCAGGCGCTAAGGTTCAGGTGCTGTAATCTGTACAGATGCTGCAGCACGCTCAGGCCCTGATCTGAGGAGACACTTGGCCATTACAACACCTGATGTCAGGTAGTAGAATGGGGGAGGGGGTGCGAACTTACCTGTGATGAGGCTGGAGGAGCTGAGTTTGAGACGCCGCAGGCCCGGGAAGCCCCGCAGCTGTCGCATCAGATCATTGGTGCAGTAGGGGTAACAGTTCAGTGTGATCCTGCGGACGGGGCACCCAGCAAACAGCTCGAGGGTTTTTGGCCGCAGAACTTGTTCCTTAATCATGTAATCAATGATCATCTCAGCCAAATCTGGGGTGAGCCCAGACAGAGAGCCGGGGTACTGCATGCTGGGGGCTGAGGGGGCACACAAGACACATCAGTACTCCAAGACATATCCCAGAGACACCCCGAATACGAGGGGGGGTGACACCCCAAGTATGAGAGGAGCAACATCCCACCACTCCCCGAGTATGAGAGGGGCCACACCCCAAGTATGAGAGGGGCAACATCCCACCACTCCCCGAGTATGAGAGGGGCCACACCCCAAGTATGAGGGGCCACACCCCAAATATGAGAGGGGCAACATCCCACCACTCCCCGAGTATGAGAGGGGCCACACCCCAAGTATGAGAGAGGCCACACCCCGAGTATGAGAAGGGCCACACCCCAAGTATGCGAGGGGCAACATCCCACCACTCCCCGAGTATGAGAGGGGCCACACCCCAAGTATGAGAGGGGCCACACCCCAAGTATGAGAGGGGCCACACCCCAAGTATGAGAGGGGCCACACCCCAAGTATGAGAGGGGCCACACCCAAAGTATGAGAGGGGCCACACCCCGAGTATGAGAGGGGACACACCCCGAGTATGAGAGGGGCCACACCCCAAATATGAAAGGGGCCACACCCCAAATATGAGAGGGGCAACATCCCACCACTCCCCGAGTATGAGAGGGGCCACACCCCAAGTATGAGAGGGGCCACACCCCAAATATGAGAGGGGCAACATCCCACCACTCCCCGAGTATGAGAGGGGCCACACCCCAAGTATGAGAGAGGCCACACCCCGAGTATGAGAGGGGCCACACCCCAAGTATGCGAGGGGCAACATCCCACCACTCCCCGAGTATGAGAGGGGCCACACCCCAAATATGAGAGGGGCAACATCCCACCACTCCCCGAGTATGAGAGGGGCCACACCCCGAGTATGAGAGGGGCCACACCCCGAGTATGAGAGGGGCCACACCCCGAGTATGAGAGGGGCCACACCCCGAGTATGAGAGGGGCCACACCCCAAGTATGAGAAGGGCCACACCCCAAGTATGAGAGGGGCAACACCCCAAATATGAGAGGGGCAACATCCCATCACTCCCCGAGTATGAGGGGGCCACACCCCAAGTATGAGAGGGGCCACACCCCAAATATGAGAGGGGCAACATCCCACCACTCCCCGAGTATGAGAGGGGCCACACCCCAAGTATGAGAGGGGCCACACCCCGAGTATGAGAGGGGCCACACCCCGAGTATGAGAGGGGCCACACCCCGAGTATGAGAGGGGCAACATCCCACCACTCCCCGAGTATGAGAGGGGCCACACCCCAAGTATGAGAGGGGCCACACCCCAAGTATGAGAGGGGCCACGTCTCCCCATGCAGCACCCCATGATATGCACACACCATCCTGCAGACCCCCAGGACTTGCCGGTGATGACGGGCAGTGCCCGCTGCAGTGCCAGGCTCTTTAATGTGGCGATGGCCGATGTCCTGCAGAGTCTCGGGGGCTCCGGTCTCTCCGCACTCTCCTGCCGCATTTCTGCAGCCGCCCGCGCCATGACACGTGGAGGATGGGGGGAGGGGGCGCTGTCACGTGACGGCCTGAAAGACACAGGAAGGGGAGTCCCAGGAAACAGGGTGAATACCCATTATATAACCCATCACCCTATGAGAACAGCTATAAGAACCCCATAGATGTAGCCCCCCATTATACTATCACCCCAATACTCCGTCACCCCGTATAATCAGGGTAACTTGGTACAACAATGATATGGGGGGATACGTGAGATTGTGGGGTGCCCCATGACCCCAATACACTCCGTCACCCCGTATAATCAGGGTAACCTGGTATAACAATGATATGGGGGGATACATGAGATTGTGAGGCGCCCCATGACCCCAATACACTCCGTCACCCCATATAATCAGGGTAACCTGGTATAACAATGATATGGGGGGATACATGAGATTGTGGGGCGCCCCATGACCCCAATACACTCCGTCACCCCATATATTCAGGGTAACCTGGTATAACAATGATATGGGGGGATACGTGAGATTGTGGGGCGCCCCATGACCCCAATACACTCCGTCACCCCATATATTCAGGGTAACCTGGTATAACAATGATATGGGGGGATACGTGAGATTGTGGGGCGCCCCATGACCCCAATACACTCCGTCACCCCATATAATCAGGGTAACCTGGTATAACAATGATATGGGGGGATACGTGAGATTGTGGGGCGCCCCATGACCCCAATACACTCCGTCACCCCATATATTCAGGGTAACCTGGTATAACAATGATATGGGGGGATACGTGAGATTGTGGGGCGCCCCATGACCCCAATACACTCCGTCACCCCATATAATCAGGGTAACCTGGTATAACAATGATATGGGGGGATACGTGAGATTGTGGGGCGCCCCATGACCCCAATACACTCCGTCACCCCATATATTCAGGGTAACCTGGTATAACAATGATATGGGGGGATACATGAGATTGTGGGGCGCCCCATGACCCCAATACACTCCGTCACCCCGTATAATCAGGGTAACCTGGTATAACAATGATATGGGGGAGATACATGAGATTGTGGGGCGCCCCATGACCCCAATACACTCCGTCACCCCATATATTCAGGGTAACCTGGTATAACAATGATATGGGGGGATACGTGAGATTGTGGGGCGCCCCATGACCCCAATACACTCCGTCACCCCATATAATCAGGGTAACCTGGTATAACAATGATATGGGGGGATACATGAGATTGTGAGGCGCCCCATGACCCCAATACACTCCGTCACCCCATATAATCAGGGTAACCTGGTATAACAATGATATGGGGGGATACGTGAGATTGTGGGGCGCCCCATGACCCCAATACACTCCGTCACCCCATATATTCAGGGTAACCTGGTATAACAATGATATGGGGGGATACATGAGATTGTGGGGCGCCCCATGACCCCAATACACTCCGTCACCCCATATAATCAGGGTAACCTGGTATAACAATGATATGGGGGGATACGTGAGATTGTGAGGCGCCCCATGACCCCAATACACTCCGTCACCCCATATATTCAGGGTAACCTGGTATAACAATGATATGGGGGGATACGTGAGATTGTGGGGCGCCCCATGACCCCAATACACTCCGTCACCCCATATAATCAGGGTAACCTGGTATAACAATGATATGGGGGGATACGTGAGATTGTGGGGCGCCCCATGACCCCAATACACTCCGTCACCCCGTATAATCAGGGTAACCTGGTATAACAATGATATGGGGGGATACGTGAGATTGTGGGGCGCCCCATGACCCCAATACACTCCGTCACCCCATATAATCAGGGTAACCTGGTATAACAATGATATGGGGGGATACATGAGATTGTGGGGCGCCCCATGACCCCAATACACTCCGTCACCCCGTATAATCAGGGTAACCTGGTATAACAATGATATGGGGGGATACGTGAGATTGTGAGGCGCCCCATGACCCCAATACACTCCGTCACCCCATATAATCAGGGTAACCTGGTATAACAATGATATGGGGGGATACGTGAGATTGTGGGGCGCCCCATGACCCCAATACACTCCGTCACCCCATATAATCAGGGTAACCTGGTATAACAATGATATGGGGGGATACGTGAGATTGTGGGGCGCCCCATGACCCCAATACACTCCGTCACCCCATATATTCAGGGTAACCTGGTATAACAATGATATGGGGGGATACATGAGATTGTGGGGCGCCCCATGACCCCAATACACTCCGTCACCCCATATAATCAGGGTAACCTGGTATAACAATGATATGGGGGGATACATGAGATTGTGAGGCGCCCCATGACCCCAATACACTCCGTCACCCCATATAATCAGGGTAACCTGGTATAACAATGATATGGGGGGATACATGAGATTGTGAGGCGCCCCATGACCCCAATACACTCCGTCACCCCATATAATCAGGGGCGCCCCATGACCCCAATACACTCCGTCACCCCGTATAATCAGGGTAACCTGGTATAACAATGATATGGGGGGATACGTGAGATTGTGGGGCGCCCCATGACCCCAATACACTCCGTCACCCCATATAATCAGGGTAACCTGATATAACAATGATATGGGGGGATACGTGAGATTGTGGGGCGCCCCATGACCCCAATACACTCCGTCACCCCATATATTCAGGGTAACCTGGTATAACAATGATATGGGGGGATACGTGAGATTGTGGGGCGCCCCATGACCCCAATACACTCCGTCACCCCATATAATCAGGGTAACCTGGTATAACAATGATATGGGGGGATACGTGAGATTGTGGGGCGCCCCATGACCCCAATACACTCCGTCACCCCATATATTCAGGGTAACCTGGTATAACAATGATATGGGGGAGATACATGAGATTGTGGGGCGCCCCATGACCCCAATACACTCCGTCACCCCATATAATCAGGGTAACCTGGTATAACAATGATATGGGGGGATACATGAGATTGTGGGGCGCCCCATGACCCCAATACACTCCGTCACCCCATATATTCAGGGTAACCTGGTATAACAATGATATGGGGGGATACATGAGATTGTGGGGCGCCCAATGACCCCAATACACTCCGTCACCCCGTATAATCAGGGTAACCTGGTATAACAATGATATGGGGGGATACGTGAGATTGTGGGGCACCCCATGACCCCAATACACTCCGTCACCCCATATAATCAGGGTAACCTGGTATAACAATGATATGGGGGGATACGTGAGATTGTGGGGCGCCCCATGACCCCAATACACTCCGTCACCCCATATATTCAGGGTAACCTGGTATAACAATGATATGGGGGGATACGTGAGATTGTGGGGCGCCCCATGACCCCAATACACTCCGTCACCCCATATAATCAGGGTAACCTGGTATAACAATGATATGGGGGGATACGTGAGATTGTGGGGCGCCCCATGACCCCAATACACTCCGTCACCCCATATATTCAGGGTAACCTGGTATAACAATGATATGGGGGAGATACATGAGATTGTGGGGCGCCCCATGACCCCAATACACTCCGTCACCCCATATATTCAGGGTAACCTGGTATAACAATGATATGGGGGGATACGTGAGATTGTGGGGCGCCCCATGACCCCAATACACTCCGTCACCCCATATAATCAGGGTAACCTGGTATAACAATGATATGGGGGGATACGTGAGATTGTGGGGCGCCCCATGACCCCAATACACTCCGTCACCCCATATAATCAGGGTAACCTGGTATAACAATGATATGGGGGGATACATGAGATTGTGGGGCGCCCCATGACCCCAATACACTCCGTCACCCCATATATTCAGGGTAACCTGGTATAACAATGATATGGGGGGATACGTGAGATTGTGGGGCGCCCCATGACCCCAATACACTCCGTCACCCCATATAATCAGGGTAACCTGGTATAACAATGATATGGGGGGATACGTGAGATTGTGGGGCGCCCCATGACCCCAATACACTCCGTCACCCCATATAATCAGGGTAACCTGGTATAACAATGATATGGGGGGATACGTGAGATTGTGGGGCGCCCCATGACCCCAATACACTCCGTCACCCCATATATTCAGGGTAAATGGTATAACAATGATATGGGGGAGATACATGAGATTGTGAGGCGCCCCATGACCCCAATACACTCCGTCACCCCATATAATCAGGGTAACCTGGTATAACAATGATATGGGGGGATACGTGAGATTGTGAGGCGCCCCATGACCCCAATACACTCCGTCACCCCATATAATCAGGGTAACCTGGTATAACAATGATATGGGGGGATACGTGAGATTGTGGGGCGCCCCATGACCCCAATACACTCCGTCACCCCATATATTCAGGGTAACCTGGTATAACAATGATATGGGGGGATACATGAGATTGTGGGGCGCCCCATGACCCCAATACACTCCGTCACCCCATATAATCAGGGTAACCTGGTATAACAATGATATGGGGGGATACGTGAGATTGTGGGGCGCCCCATGACCCCAATACACTCCGTCACCCCATATAATCAGGGTAACCTGGTATAACAATGATATGGGGGGATACGTGAGATTGTGGGGCGCCCCATGACCCCAATACACTCCGTCACCCCATATAATCAGGGTAACCTGGTATAACAATGATATGGGGGGATACGTGAGATTGTGGGGCGCCCCATGACCCCAATACACTCCGTCACCCCATATATTCAGGGTAACCTGGTATAACAATGATATGGGGGGATACGTGAGATTGTGGGGCGCCCCATGACCCCAATACACTCCGTCACCCCATATAATCAGGGTAACCTGGTATAACAATGATATGGGGGGATACATGAGATTGTGGGGCGCCCCATGACCCCAATACACTCCGTCACCCCATATATTCAGGGTAACCTGGTATAACAATGATATGGGGGGATACATGAGATTGTGGGGCGCCCCATGACCCCAATACACTCCGTCACCCCATATAATCAGGGTAACCTGGTATAACAATGATATGGGGGGATACGTGAGATTGTGGGGCGCCCCATGACCCCAATACTCCGTCACCCCATATATTCAGGGTAACCTGGTATAACAATGATATGGGGGGATACGTGAGATTGTGGGGCGCCCCATGACCCCAATACACTCCGTCACCCCATATAATCAGGGTAACCTGGTATAACAATGATATGGGGGAGATACATGAGATTGTGGGGCGCCCCATGACCCCAATACACTCCGTCACCCCATATATTCAGGGTAACCTGGTATAACAATGATATGGGGGGATACGTGAGATTGTGGGGCGCCCCATGACCCCAATACACTCCGTCACCCCATATAATCAGGGTAACCTGGTATAACAATGATATGGGGGGATACGTGAGATTGTGGGGCGCCCCATGACCCCAATACACTCCGTCACCCCATATAATCAGGGTAACCTGGTACAACAATGATATGTGGGGATACGTGAGATTGTGGGGCGCCCCATGACCCCAATACACTCCGTCACCCCATATATTCAGGGTAACCTGGTATAACAATGATATGGGGGGATACGTGAGATTGTGGGGCGCCCCATGACCCCAATACACTCCGTCACCCCATATATTCAGGGTAACCTGGTACAACAATGATATGGGGGGATACATGAGATTGTGGGGCGCCCCATGACCCCAATACACTCCGTCACCCCATATAATCAGGGTAACCTGGTATAACAATGATATGGGGGGATACGTGAGATTGTGGGGCGCCCCATGACCCCAATACACTCCGTCACCCCATATAATCAGGGTAACCTGGTATAACAATGATATGGGGGGATACATGAGATTGTGGGGCGCCCCATGACCCCAATACACTCCGTCACCCCATATATTCAGGGTAACCTGGTATAACAATGATATGGGGGGATACATGAGATTGTGGGGCGCCCCATGACCCCAATACACTCCGTCACCCCATATAATCAGGGTAACCTGGTATAACAATGATATGGGGGGATACATGAGATTGTGGGGCGCCCCATGACCCCAATACACTCCGTCACCCCATATAATCAGGGTAACCTGGTATAACAATGATATGGGGGGATACATGAGATTGTGGGGCGCCCCATGACCCCAATACACTCCGTCACCCCATATAATCAGGGTAACCTGGTATAACAATGATATGGGGGGATACGTGAGATTGTGGGGTGCCCCATGACCCCAATACACTCCGTCACCCCATATATTCAGGGTAACCTGGTATAACAATGATATGGGGGGATACGTGAGATTGTGGGGCGCCCCATGACCCCAATACACTCCGTCACCCCGTATAATCAGGGGAAACTGGTATAACAATGATATGGGGGGATACGTGAGATTGTGGGGCGCCCCATGACCCCAATACACTCCGTCACCCCATATATTCAGGGTAACCTGGTATAACAATGATATGGGGGGATACGTGAGATTGTGGGGCGCCCCATGACCCCAATACACTCCGTCACCCCATATAATCAGGGTAACCTGGTATAACAATGATATGGGGGGATACATGAGATTGTGGGGTGCCCCATGACCCCAATACACTCCGTCACCCCATATAATCAGGGTAACCTGGTATAACAATGATATGGGGGGATACATGAGATTGTGGGGCGCCCCATGACCCCAATACACTCCGTCACCCCATATAATCAGGGTAACCTGGTATAACAATGATATGGGGGGATACGTGAGATTGTGGGGTGCCCCATGACCCCAATACACTCCGTCACCCCATATATTCAGGGTAACCTGGTATAACAATGATATGGGGGGATACGTGAGATTGTGGGGCGCCCCATGACCCCAATACACTCCGTCACCCCGTATAATCAGGGTAACCTGGTATAACAATGATATGGGGGGATACGTGAGATTGTGGGGCGCCCCATGACCCCAATACACTCCGTCACCCCATATATTCAGGGTAACCTGGTATAACAATGATATGGGGGGATACGTGAGATTGTGGGGCGCCCCATGACCCCAATACACTCCGTCACCCCATATAATCAGGGTAACCTGGTATAACAATGATATGGGGGGATACATGAGATTGTGGGGTGCCCCATGACCCCAATACACTCCGTCACCCCATATAATCAGGGTAACCTGGTATAACAATGATATGGGGGGATACATGAGATTGTGGGGCGCCCCATGACCCCAATACACTCCGTCACCCCATATAATCAGGGTAACCTGGTATAACAATGATATGGGGGGATACATGAGATTGTGGGGCGCCCCATGACCCCAATACACTCCGTCACCCCATATAATCAGGGTAACCTGGTATAACAATGATATGGGGGGATACATGAGATTGTGGGGCGCCCCATGACCCCAATACACTCCGTCACCCCATATATTCAGGGTAACCTGGTATAACAATGATATGGGGGGATACATGAGATTGTGGGGCGCCCCATGACCCCAATACACTCCGTCACCCCATATAATCAGGGTAACCTGGTATAACAATGATATGGGGGGATACATGAGATTGTGGGGCGCCCCATGACCCCAATACACTCCGTCACCCCATATAATCAGGGTAACCTGGTATAACAATGATATGGGGGGATACATGAGATTGTGGGGCGCCCCATGACCCCAATACACTCCGTCACCCCATATAATCAGGGTAACCTGGTATAACAATGATATGGGGGGATACATGAGATTGTGGGGCGCCCCATGACCCCAATACACTCCGTCACCCCATATAATCAGGGTAACCTGGTATAACAATGATATGGGGGGATACATGAGATTGTGGGGCGCCCCATGACCCCAATACACTCCGTCACCCCATATAATCAGGGTAACCTGGTATAACAATGATATGGGGGGATACATGAGATTGTGGGGCGCCCCATGACCCCAATACACTCCGTCACCCCATATAATCAGGGTAACCTGGTATAACAATGATATGGGGGGATACGTGAGATTGTGGGGCGCCCCATGACCCCAATACACTCCGTCACCCCATATAATCAGGGTAACCTGGTATAACAATGATATGGGGGGATACATGAGATTGTGGGGCGCCCCATGACCCCAATACACTCCGTCACCCCATATATTCAGGGTAACCTGGTATAACAATGATATGGGGGGATACGTGAGATTGTGGGGCGCCCCATGACCCCAATACTCCGTCACCCCATATATTCAGGGTAACCTGGTATAACAATGATATGGGGGGATACGTGAGATTGTGGGGCGCCCCATGACCCCAATACACTCCGTCACCCCATATAATCAGGGTAACCTGGTATAACAATGATATGGGGGAGATACATGAGATTGTGGGGCGCCCCATGACCCCAATACACTCCGTCACCCCGTATAATCAGGGTAACCTGGTATAACAATGATATGGGGGGATACGTGAGATTGTGGGGCGCCCCATGACCCCAATACACTCCGTCACCCCATATAATCAGGGTAACCTGGTATAACAATGATATGGGGGGATACGTGAGATTGTGGGGCGCCCCATGACCCCAATACACTCCGTCACCCCATATAATCAGGGTAACCTGGTATAACAATGATATGGGGGGATACGTGAGATTGTGGGGCGCCCCATGACCCCAATACACTCCGTCACCCCGTATAATCAGGGTAACCTGGTATAACAATGATATGGGGGGATACGTGAGATTGTGGGGCGCCCCATGACCCCAATACACTCCGTCACCCCATATATTCAGGGTAACCTGGTATAACAATGATATGGGGGGATACGTGAGATTGTGGGGCGCCCCATGACCCCAATACACTCCGTCACCCCATATAATCAGGGTAACCTGGTATAACAATGATATGGGGGGATACATGAGATTGTGGGGTGCCCCATGACCCCAATACACTCCGTCACCCCATATAATCAGGGTAACCTGGTATAACAATGATATGGGGGGATACATGAGATTGTGGGGCGCCCCATGACCCCAATACACTCCGTCACCCCATATATTCAGGGTAACCTGGTATAACAATGATATGGGGGGATACATGAGATTGTGGGGCGCCCCATGACCCCAATACACTCCGTCACCCCATATAATCAGGGTAACCTGGTATAACAATGATATGGGGGGATACGTGAGATTGTGGGGCGCCCCATGACCCCAATACACTCCGTCACCCCGTATAATCAGGGTAACCTGGTATAACAATGATATGGGGGGATACGTGAGATTGTGGGGCGCCCCATGACCCCAATACACTCCGTCACCCCATATATTCAGGGTAACCTGGTATAACAATGATATGGGGGGATACGTGAGATTGTGAGGCGCCACATGACCCCAATACACTCTGTCACCCCATATAATCAGGGTAACCTGGTATAACAATGATATGGGGGGATACATGAGATTGTGGGGCGCCCCATGACCCCAATACACTCCGTCACCCCATATATTCAGGGTAACCTGGTATAACAATGATATGGGGGGATACGTGAGATTGTGGGGCGCCCCATGACCCCAATACACTCCGTCACCCCATATAATCAGGGTAACCTGGTATAACAATGATATGGGGGGATACGTGAGATTGTGAGGCGCCCCATGACCCCAATACACTCCGTCACCCCATATAATCAGGGTAACCTGGTATAACAATGATATGGGGGGATACGTGAGATTGTGGGGTGCCCCATGACCCCAATACACTCCGTCACCCCGTATAATCAGGGTAACCTGGTATAACAATGATATGGGGGGATACGTGAGATTGTGGGGCGCCCCATGACCCCAATACACTCCGTCACCCCATATATTCAGGGTAACCTGGTATAACAATGATATGGGGGGATACATGAGATTGTGGGGCGCCCCATGACCCCAATACACTCCGTCACCCCATATAATCAGGGTAACCTGGTATAACAATGATATGGGGGGATACATGAGATTGTGGGGCGCCCCATGACCCCAATACACTCCGTCACCCCATATAATCAGGGTAACCTGGTATAACAATGATATGGGGGGATACGTGAGATTGTGGGGCGCCCCATGACCCCAATACACTCCGTCACCCCATATATTCAGGGTAACCTGGTATAACAATGATATGGGGGGATACGTGAGATTGTGGGGCGCCCCATGACCCCAATACACTCCGTCACCCCATATATTCAGGGTAACCTGGTATAACAATGATATGGGGGGATACGTGAGATTGTGGGGCGCCCCATGACCCCAATACACTCCGTCACCCCATATATTCAGGGTAACCTGGTATAACAATGATATGGGGGGATACATGAGATTGTGGGGCGCCCCATGACCCCAATACACTCCGTCACCCCGTATAATCAGGGTAACCTGGTATAACAATGATATGGGGGGATACGTGAGATTGTGGGGCGCCCCATGACCCCAATACACTCCGTCACCCCATATATTCAGGGTAACCTGGTATAACAATGATATGGGGGGATACATGAGATTGTGAGGCGCCCCATGACCCCAATACACTCCGTCACCCCATATAATCAGGGTAACCTGGTATAACAATGATATGGGGGGATACGTGAGATTGTGGGGCGCCCCATGACCCCAATACACTCCGTCACCCCATATATTCAGGGTAACCTGGTATAACAATGATATGGGGGGATACGTGAGATTGTGGGGTGCCCCATGACCCCAATACACTCCGTCACCCCATATAATCAGGGTAACCTGGTATAACAATGATATGGGGGGATACGTGAGATTGTGGGGCGCCCCATGACCCCAATACACTCCGTCACCCCATATATTCAGGGTAACCTGGTATAACAATGATATGGGGGGATACGTGAGATTGTGGGGCGCCCCATGACCCCAATACACTCCGTCACCCCATATAATCAGGGTAACCTGGTATAACAATGATATGGGGGGATACGTGAGATTGTGGGGCGCCCCATGACCCCAATACACTCCGTCACCCCATATAATCAGGGTAACCTGGTATAACAATGATATGGAGGGATACATGAGATTGTGGGGTGCCCCATGACCCCAATACACTCCGTCACCCCATATATTCAGGGTAACCTGGTATAACAATGATATGGGGGGATACATGAGATTGTGGGGTGCCCCATGACCCCAATACACTCCGTCACCCCATATATTCAGGGTAACCTGGTATAACAATGATATGGGGGGATACGTGAGATTGTGGGGCGCCCCATGACCCCAATACACTCCGTCACCCCATATATTCAGGGTAACCTGGTATAACAATGATATGGGGGGATACATGAGATTGTGGGGCGCCCCATGACCCCAATACACTCAGTCACCCCATATAATCAGGGTAACCTGGTATAACAATGATATGGGGGGATACATGAGATTGTGGGGCGCCCCATGACCCCAATACACTCCGTCACCCCATATAATCAGGGTAACCTGGTATAACAATGATATGGGGGGATACGTGAGATTGTGGGGCGCCCCATGACCCCAATACACTCCGTCACCCCATATAATCAGGGTAACCTGGTATAACAATGATATGGGGGGATACGTGAGATTGTGGGGCGCCCCATGACCCCAATACACTCCGTCACCCCATATATTCAGGGTAACCTGGTATAACAATGATATGGGGGGATACGTGAGATTGTGGGGCGCCCCATGACCCCAATACACTCCGTCACCCCATATAATCAGGGTAACCTGGTATAACAATGATATGGGGGGATACGTGAGATTGTGAGGCGCCCCATGACCCCAATACACTCCGTCACCCCATATATTCAGGGTAACCTGGTATAACAATGATATGGGGGGATACATGAGATTGTGGGGCGCCCCATGACCCCAATACACTCCGTCACCCCATATATTCAGGGTAACCTGGTATAACAATGATATGGGGGGATACGTGAGATTGTGGGGCACCCCATGACCCCAATACACTCCGTCACCCCATATATTCAGGGTAACCTGGTATAACAATGATATGGGGGGATACGTGAGATTGTGGGGCGCCCCATGACCCCAATACACTCCGTCACCCCATATATTCAGGGTAACCTGGTATAACAATGATATGGGGGGATACGTGAGATTGTGGGGCGCCCCATGACCCCAATACACTCCGTCACCCCATATAATCAGGGTAACCTGGTATAACAATGATATGGGGGGATACGTGAGATTGTGGGGCGCCCCATGACCCCAATACACTCCGTCACCCCATATAATCAGGGGCGCCCCATGACCCCAATACACTCCGTCACCCCATATATTCAGGGTAACCTGGTATAACAATGATATGGGGGGATACATGAGATTGTGGGGCGCCCCATGACCCCAATACACTCCGTCACCCCATATAATCAGGGTAACCTGGGATTATTATTACCCCCATTATAATCGCCCTGTAATCTACTCACCGGAGGCGAACGCCGTTTACTGGCCACTGGTGGGACCCTGCAGCCACGTCCTCAGCACCTGCAGGAGGAAAGAGGTGCAGGTAAGCGCCCCGCGGAGCTGGAGGTAAGCGCCCCGCGGAGCTGGAGGTAAGCGCCCCGCGGAGCTGGAGGTAAGCGCCCCGCGGAGCTGGAGGTAAGCGCCCCGCGGAGCTGGAGGTAAGCGCCCCGCGGAGCTGGAGGTAAGCGCCCCGCGGAGCTGGAGGTAAGCGCCCCGCGGAGCTGGAGGTAAGCGCCCCGCGGAGCTGGAGGTAAGCGCCCCGCGGAGCTGGAGGTAAGCGCCCCGCGGAGCTGGAGGTAAGCGCCCCGCGGAGCTGGAGGTAAGCGCCCCGCGGAGCTGGAGGTAAGCGCCCCGCGGAGCTGGAGGTAAGCGCCCCGCGGAGCTGGAGGTAAGCGCCCCGCGGAGCTGGAGGTAAGCGCCCCGCGGAGCTGGAGGTAAGCGCCCCGCGGAGCTGGAGGTAAGCGCCCCGCGGAGCTGGAGGTAAGCGCCCCGCGGAGCTGGAGGTAAGCGCCCCGCTGAGCTGGAGGTAAGCGCCCCGCTGAGCTGGAGGTAAGCGCCCCGCTGAGCTGGAGGTAAGCGCCCCGCTGAGCTGGAGGTAAGCGCCCCGCTGAGCTGGAGGTAAGCGCCCCGCTGAGCTGGAGGTAAGCGCCCCGCTGAGCTGGAGGTAAGCGCCCCGCTGAGCTGGAGGTAAGCGCCCCGCTGAGCTGGAGGTAAGCGCCCCGCTGAGCTGGAGGTAAGCGCCCCGCTGAGCTGGAGGTAAGCGCCCCGCTGAGCTGGAGGTAAGCGCCCCGCTGAGCTGGAGGTAAGCGCCCCGCTGAGCTGGAGGTAAGCGCCCCGCTGAGCTGGAGGTAAGCGCCCCGCTGAGCTGGAGGTAAGCGCCCCGCTGAGCTGGAGGTAAGCGCCCCGCTGAGCTGGAGGTAAGCGCCCCGCTGAGCTGGAGGTAAGCGCCCCGCTGAGCTGGAGGTAAGCGCCCCGCTGAGCTGGAGGTAAGCGCCCCGCTGAGCTGGAGGTAAGCGCCCCGCTGAGCTGGAGGTAAGCGCCCCGCTGAGCTGGAGGTAAGCGCCCCGCTGAGCTGGAGGTAAGCGCCCCGCTGAGCTGGAGGTAAGCGCCCCGCTGAGCTGGAGGTAAGCGCCCCGCTGAGCTGGAGGTAAGCGCCCCGCTGAGCTGGAGGTAAGCGCCCCGCTGAGCTGGAGGTAAGCGCCCCGCTGAGCTGGAGGTAAGCGCCCCGCTGAGCTGGAGGTAAGCGCCCCGCTGAGCTGGAGGTAAGCGCCCCGCTGAGCTGGAGGTAAGCGCCCCGCTGAGCTGGAGGTAAGCGCCCCGCTGAGCTGGAGGTAAGCGCCCCGCTGAGCTGGAGGTAAGCGCCCCGCTGAGCTGGAGGTAAGCGCCCCGCTGAGCTGGAGGTAGGCGCCCCGCTGAGCTGGAGGTAAGCGCCCCGCTGAGCTGGAGGTAGGCGCCCCGCTGAGCTGGAGGTAGGCGCCCCGCTGAGCTGGAGGTAGGCGCCCCGCTGAGCTGGAGGTAGGCGCCCCGCTGAGCTGGAGGTAGGCGCCCCGCTGAGCTGGAGGTAGGCGCCCCGCTGAGCTGGAGGTAAGCGCCCCGCTGAGCTGGAGGTAAGCGCCCCGCTGAGCTGGAGGTAAGCGCCCCGCTGAGCTGGAGGTAAGCGCCCCGCTGAGCTGGAGGTAAGCGCCCCGCTGAGCTGGAGGTAAGCGCCCCGCTGAGCTGGAGGTAAGCGCCCCGCTGAGCTGGAGGTAAGCGCCCCGCTGAGCTGGAGGTAAGCGCCCCGCTGAGCTGGAGGTATGTGCCCTGCTGAGCTGGAGGTAAGTGCCCCGGAGTGTCATTGTGCCTCCTCTGTGATTATATAACAAGGCACTGATCAGGATTAGAGACGTGTTCAGACCCTGCAGGTATAAATGTTCTGCCGCTCAGAGGAGACTGGACCCTCTGGCACCGGTCGCCCCGATGAAGGATAACGGGGGAACCTATCAGCCAGGACAGAGAAGAAGCTGCCAGTCTGTGATTTCTAGAATATTCCGTCTCACAAACTGATTGCGGTCCCCCCCGAAACACAAAGAGAGGACGGGATAATGCAGAGAATCTCCGTGAGGAATCCCCTCTTCCCGGCAGCTGCCCCCATGTTTAACCCCTTCAGGACTAAGGGCTTTAGGAGCCCCCAGCTCCGTGTCACTATCAGTGGTTATAACATTTCCCGGGATCCTGGTGACACATTAAACGTCTAATTAGGAGAAAGATTTGGATGAAATCTTCTGCCTGTAGTTATGGAACAGAAGGGGCGGGGGACAGAAGGGGCGGGGGACAGAAGGGGCGGGGGACAGAAGGGAGGGCGGGGGATAGAAGGGGCGGGGGACAGAAGGGAGGGCAGGGGATAGAAGGGGCGGGGGATAGGAGGGGCGGGGGATAGAAGGGAGGGCGGGGGATAGAAGGGAGGGCGGGGGACAGAAGGGAGGGCGGGGGACAGAAGGGAGGGCGGGGGGCAGAAGGGAGGGCGGGGGGCAGAAGGGAGGGCGGGGGGCAGAAGGGAGGGCGGGGGGCAGAAGGGAGGGCGGGGGGCAGAAGGGAGGGCGGGGGGCAGAAGGGAGGGCGGGGGGCAGAAGGGAGGGCGGGGGGCAGAAGGGAGGGCGGGGGGCAGAAGGGAGGGCGGGGGGCAGAAGGGAGGGCGGGGGGCAGAAGGGAGGGCGGGGGGCAGAAGGGAGGGCGGGGGGCAGAAGGGAGGGCGGGGGGCAGAAGGGAGGGCGGGGGGCAGAAGGGAGGGCGGGGGGCAGAAGGGAGGGCGGGGGGCAGAAGGGAGGGCGGGGGGCAGAAGGGAGGGCGGGGGGCAGAAGGGAGGGCGGGGGGCAGAAGGGAGGGCGGGGGGCAGAAGGGAGGGCGGGGGGCAGAAGGGAGGGCGGGGGGCAGAAGGGAGGGCGGGGGGCAGAAGGGAGGGCGGGGGGCAGAAGGGAGGGCGGGGGGCAGAAGGGAGGGCGGGGGGCAGAAGGGAGGGCGGGGGGCAGAAGGGAGGGCGGGGGGCAGAAGGGAGGGCGGGGGGCAGAAGGGAGGGCGGGGGGCAGAAGGGAGGGCGGGGGGCAGAAGGGAGGGCGGGGGGCAGAAGGGAGGGCGGGGGACAGAAGGGAGGGCGGGGGACAGAAGGGAGGGCGGGGGATAGAAGGTAGGGGGATAGAAGGGAGGGCGGGGGATAGAAGGGAGGACGGGGGACAGAAGGGAGGGCGGGGGGACAGAAGGGAGGGCGGGGGACAGAAGGGAGGGCGGGGGACAGAAGGGAGGGCGGGGGACAGAAGGGAGGGCGGGGGACAGAAGGGAGGGCGGGGGACAGAAGGGAGGGCGGGGGACAGAAGGGAGGGCGGGGGACAGAAGGGAGGGCCGGGGACAGAAGGGAGGGCGGGGGACAGAAGGGAGGGCGGGGGACAGAAGGGAGGGCGGGGGGCAGAAGGGAGGGCGGGGGGCAGAAGGGAGGGCGGGGGGCAGAAGGGAGGGCGGGGGACAGAAGGGAGGGCGGGGGACAGAAGGGAGGGCGGGGGATAGAAGGGAGGACGGGGGATAGAAGGGAGGACGGGGGATAGAGGGGCGGGGGATAGAAGGGGCGGGGGATAGAAGGGAGGACGGGGGATAGAGGGGCGGGGGATAGAAGGGAGGGGGTCCTGCGGCCCGGTGCTGAGTAATTTTGCCCGGGGCTGGGGTCCATGTAGTGACCTCTCCCTCTCCCCCGGTCACTGCTTTTCTCTCATTATCATCAGGTTTTACGTATAATAAAGGTTTGATGCTGATACTTTGGTGATTGTGTAAATCCCTGCTCTAGTGACCGGGAGACCCCGTACATCCATCACATGTGATTTGTAGTGTAATTAGTGCTCAGCTAATGAGCCCCTCAGTCCTATCATTACCAGCTCCGTCCTCTGCCTCCTCCTCCTCCTCCTCATCACTTCTATTCTCCTCCTGATGAGCCAAGCGCTGCCCCCGACCTGAGAATGATGAAGAGAACATACATTATACACCCCCATTATATTATACCCGCCCCCCGTTATATTATACCCGCCCCTCGTTATATTATATCCGCCCCCCCGTTATATTATACCCGCCCCTCGTTATATTATATCCGCCCCCCGTTATATTATACCCGCCCCCCCTTATATTATACACCCCCGTTATATTACACCCGCCCCCCCTTATATTATACACCCCCGTTATATTATACCCGCCCCCCGTTATATTATACATCCCCGTTATATTATACACCCCCGTTATATTATACACCCCTGTTATATTATACCCGCCCCCCCTTATATTATATCCACCCCCCGTTATATTATACCCGCCCCCCGTTATATTATATCCCACCTGTTACATTATATCCGCCCCCGTTATATTATACACCCCCGTTATATTATACCCGCCCCCCGTTATATTATACACCCCCGTTATATTATACCCGCCCCCCGTTATATTATATCCCACCTGTTACATTATACCCGCCCCCCGTTATATTATACACCCCCGTTATATTATACACCCCCGTTATATTATACACCCGCCCCCCCTTATATTATACCCGCCCGTTATATTATACCCGCCCCCCGTTACATTATATCCGCCCCCCGTTACATTATATCCGCCCCCCGTTATATTATACACCCCCGTTATATTATACACCCCCGTTATATTATACACCCCCGTTATATTATACCCGCCCCCCGTTACATTATATCCGCCCTCCGTTATATTATACACCCCCGTTATATTATACCCGCCCTCCGTTATATTATACACCCCCGTTATATTATACCCGCCCCCCGTTATATTATACACCCCCGTTATATTATACACCCCCGTTATATTATACCCGCCCCCCGTTACATTATATCCGCCCTCCGTTATACTATATACGCCCCCCGTTATACTATATCCGCCCTCCGTTATACTATATACGCCCCCCGTTATGTTATATTATATCCGCCCTCCGTTACATTACATCCGCCCCCCGTTGTATTACATCCGCCCCCCGTTGTATTACATCCGCCCCCCCGTTGTATTACATCCGCCCCCCGTTGTATTACATCCGCCCTCCGTTGTATTACATCCGCCCTCCGTTGTATTACATCCGCCCCCCGTTGTATTACATCCGCCCTCCGTTGTATTACATCCGCCCTCCGTTGTATTACATCCGCCCTCCGTTGTATTACATCCGCCCCCCGTTGTATTACATCCGCCCTCCGTTGTATTACATCCGCCCTCCGTTGTATTACATCCGCCCTCCGTTGTATTACATCCGCCCCCCGTTGTATTACATCCGCCCCCCGTTGTATTACATCCGCCCTCCGTTACATTACATCCGCCCTCCGTTACATTACATCCGCCCTCCGTTACATTACATCCGCCCTCCGTTACATTACATCCGCCCTCCGTTACATTACATCCGCCCTCCGTTACATTACATCCGCCCTCCGTTACATTATATCCGCCCCCCGTTGTATTATATCCGCCCCCCGTTGTATTATATCCGCCCCCCCTGTTATATTATATCTGCCCTCCGTTGTATTATATCCGCCCCCCGTTATATTATATCCGCCCCCCGTTATATTATATCCGCCCCCCGTTATATTACATCCGCCCTCCGTTACATTACATCCGCCCTCCGTTATATTATATCCGCCCCCTTTAATATTATATCCGCCCTCCGTTGTATTATATCCGCCCTCCGTTGTATTATATCCGCCCCCCGTTGTATTATATCCGCCCCCCGTTATATTATATCCGCCCCCCGTTATATTATATCCGCCCCCCGTTATATTATATCTGCCCCCCGTTATATTATATCCGCCCCCCCTGTTATATTATATCTGCCCTCCGTTGTATTATATCCGCCCCCCGTTATATTATATCCGCCCCCCGTTATATTATATCCGCCCCCCGTTATATTATATCCGCCCCCCGTTATATTATATCCGCCCCCCGTTATTTTATATCCGCCCCCCGTTGTTTTATATCCGCCCCCCGTTGTATTATATCCGCCCCCCGTTGTATTATATCCGCCCCCCGTTATTTTATATCCGCCCCCCGTTATTTTATATCCGCCCCCCGTTATATTATATCCGCCCCCCGTTATATTATATCCGCCCCCCGTTATATTATATCCGCCCCCCGTTTTATTATATCCGCCCCCCGTTTTATTATATCCGCCCCCCGTTTTATTATATCCGCCCCCCGTTATTTTATATCCGCCCCCCGTTATTTTATATCCGCCCCCCGTTGTTTTATATCCGCCCCCCGTTATATTATATCCGCCCCCCGTTATATTATATCCGCCCCCCATATATAATCACACCCCCGTCATACACACCCCAGCTGTGCTGTAGTGCGGGTTCTGCCCTCACGTGGATGTTGTGGGTCACGTTGTGGGCAGTTGAGCGGAGGATGGGCAGCAGCTGGTCCCCCTGCATCATTAGCTCCGATGTGTCACACAGGGGGGATTCGGGGGGCTGTGGGGAGGGTGCAGGGGGGTTTCCGGGGTGCACACAGAGGGTGGCGCTGGGGGTGAGGCCGAGCTCCTGGAGGCTCCGGGTCAGGTCCTGCTCATCAAAACGTCTGGAGGGAAACGTCTGCAACAATCGGCAGGAGGCGAGGGAGGGCTGCAGCCCCTGCACATGCTCATACACGCACTGCAACTGCGAGTCCCCCCGCAACGCCAGCCGCAGCGACTGCCCGCATGGGAGGCGCACCTGCAAGAGAGGAGGCGGGGTCACGTGTGCAATGTACAGAGGAGGCGGGGTCACGTGTGTAATGTATAGGGGAGGCGGGGTCACGTGTGTAATGTAGAGAGGAGGCGGGGTCACGTGTGTAATGTATAGGGGAGGCGGGGTCACGTGTGTAATGTATAGAGGCGGCAGGGTCACGTGTGTAATGTATAGAGGAGGCGGGGTCACGTGTGTAATGTAGAGAGGAGGCGGGGTCACGTGTGTAATGTAGAGGGGAGGCGGGGTCACGTGTGTAATGTATAGGGGAGGCGGGGTCACGTGTGTAATGTACAGAGGAGGCGGGGTCACGTGTGTAATGTACAGAGGAGGCGGGGTCACGTGTGTAATGTAGAGAGGAGGCGGGGTCACGTGTGTAATGTCGAGAGGAGGCGGGGTCACGTGTGTAATGTATAGGGGAGGCGGGGTCACGTGTGTAATGTATAGAGGAGGCGGGGTCACGTGTGTAATGTATAGGGGAGGCGGGGTCACGTGTGTAATGTATAGGGGAGGCGGGGTCACGTGTGTAATGTACAGAGGAGGCGGGGTCACGTGTGTAATGTACAGAGGAGGCGGGGTCACGTGTGTAATGTACAGAGGAGGCGGGGTCACGTGTGTAATGTACAGAGGAGGCGGGGTCACGTGTGTAATGTACAGAGGAGGCGGGGTCACGTGTGTAATGTACAGAGGAGGCGGGGTCACGTGTGAAATGTAGAGGGGAGGCGGGGTCACGTGTGTAATGTATAGGGGAGGCGGGGTCACGTGTGTAATGTATAGAGGAGGCGGGGTCACGTGTGTAATGTACAGGGGAGGCGGGGTCACCTGTGTAATGTATAGAGGAGGCGGGGTCACGTGTGTAATGTACAGGGGAGGCGGGGTCAAGTGTGTAATGTATAGGGGAGGCGGGGTCACGTGTGTAATGTACAGAGGAGGCGGGGTCACGTGTGAAATGTAGAGGGGAGGCGGGGTCACGTGTGTAATGTATAGGGGAGGCGGGGTCACGTGTGTAATGTATAGAGGAGGCGGGGTCACGTGTGTAATGTACAGGGGAGGCGGGGTCACCTGTGTAATGTATAGAGGAGGCGGGGTCACGTGTGTAATGTACAGGGGAGGCGGGGTCAAGTGTGTAATGTATAGGGGAGGCGGGGTCACGTGTGTAATGTATAGGGGAGGCGGGGTCACGTGTGTAATGTACAGAGGAGGCGGGGTCACGTGTGTAATGTATAGAGGAGGCGGGGTCACGTGTGTAATGTACAGGGGAGGCGGGGTCACCTGTGTAATGTACAGAGGAGGCGGGGTCACGTGTGTAATGTACAGGGGAGGCGGGGTCACGTGTGTAATGTATAGAGGAGGCGGGGTCACGTGTGTAATGTATAGAGGAGGCGGGGTCACATGTGTAATGTATAGGGGACGCGGGGTCACATGTGTAATGTATAGGGGACGCGGGGTCACATGTGTAATGTATAGGGGACGCGGGGTCACGTGTGTAATGTACAGAGGAGGCGGGGTCACGTGTGTAATGTATAGAGGAGGCGGGGTCACGTGTGTAATGTACAGAGGAGGCGGGGTCACGTGTGTAATGCATAGAGGAGGCGGGGTCACGTGTGTAATGTATAGGGGAGGCGGGGTCACATGTGTAATGTACAGAGGAGGCGGGGTCACGTGTGTAATGTATAGAGGAGGCGGGGTCACATGTGCAACCTATCCCATCCAGGGGAAGCACAACCTATCCCATCCAGAGGAAGCACAACCTATCCCATCCAGGGGAAGCCCAACCTATCCCATCCAGAGGAAGCACAACCTATCCCATCCAGAGGAAGCCCAACCTATCCCATCCAGGGGAAGCCCAACCTATCCCATCCAGGGGAAGCCCAACCTATCCCATCCAGGGGAAGCCCAACCTATCCCATCCAGGGGAAGCCCAACCTATCCCATCCAGGGGAAGCACAACCTATCCCATCCAGGGGAAGCACAACCTATCCCATCCAGAGGAAGCACAACCTATCCCATCCAGGGGAAGCCCAACCTATCCCATCCAGAGGAAGCACAACCTATCCCATCCAGAGGAAGCACAACCTATCCCATCCAGAGGAAGCACAACCTATCCCATCCAGGGGAAGCACCACCTATCCCATCCAGGGGAAGCGCAACCTATCCCATCCAGGGGAAGCGCAACCTATCCCATCCAGGGGAAGCCCAACCTATCCCATCCAGGGGAAGCCCAACCTATCCCATCCAGGGGAAGCCCAACCTATCCCATCCAGGGGAAGCCCAACCTATCCCATCCAGGGGAAGCCCAACCTATCCCATCCAGGGGAAGCCCAACCTATCCCATCCAGGGGAAGCCCAACCTATCCCATCCAGGGGAAGCGCAACCTATCCCATCCAGGGGAAGCGCAACCTATCCCATCCAGGGGAAGCGCAACCTATCCCATCCAGGGGAAGCGCAACCTATCCCATCCAGGGGAAGCACAACCTATCCCATCCAGGGGAAGCCCAACCTATCCCATCCAGGGGAAGCACAACCTATCCCATCCAGGGGAAGCCCAACCTATCCCATCCAGGGGAAGCCCAACCTATCCCATCCAGGGGAAGCACCACCTATCCCATCCAGGGGAAGCACCACCTATCCCATCCAGAGGAAGCCCAACCTATCCCATCCAGAGGAAGCCCAACCTATCCCATCCAGGGGAAGCACAACCTATCCCATCCAGGGGAAGCCCAACCTATCCCATCCAGGGGAAGCACCACCTATCCCATCCAGAGGAAGCCCAACCTATCCCATCCAGGGGAAGCACCACCTATCCCATCCAGAGGAAGCACAACCTATCCCATCCAGAGGAAGCACAACCTATCCCATCCAGAGGAAGCACAACCTATCCCATCCAGAGGAAGCACAACCTATCCCATCCAGAGGAAGCACAACCTATCCCATCCAGGGGAAGCACAACCTATCCCATCCAGGGGAAGCGCAACCTATCCCATCCAGAGGAAGCACAACCTATCCCATCCAGAGGAAGCACAACCTATCCCATCCAGGGGAAGCACAACATATCCCATCCAGGGGAAGCACAACTTATCCCATCCAGAGGAAGCGCAACCTATCCCATCCAGAGGAAGCGCAACCTATCCCATCCAGAGGAAGCGCAACCTATCCCATCCAGAGGAAGCGCAACCTATCCCATCCAGAGGAAGCGCAACCTATCCCATCCAGAGGAAGCGCAACCTATCCCATCCAGAGGAAGCGCAACCTATCCCATCCAGAGGAAGCGCAACCTATCCCATCCAGGGACAACACAACCTATCCCATCCAGGGGAAGCACAACATATCCCATCCAGAGGAAGCACAACCTATCCCATCCAGGGGAAGCACAACCTATCCCATCGAGAGGAAGCACCACCTATCCCATCCAGGGGAAGCACAACCTATCCCATCCAGAGGAAGCACAACCTATCCCATCCAGAGGAAGCACCACCTATCCCATCCAGGGGAAGCACAACCTATCCCATCCAGAGGAAGCACAACCTATCCCATCCAGAGGAAGCACAACCTATCCCATCCAGGGGAAGCGCAACCTATCCCATCCAGAGGAAGCGCAACCTATCCCATCCAGGGGAAGCACAACCTATCCCATCCAGAGGAAGCACAACCTATCCCATCCAGAGGAAGCACAACCTATCCCATCCAGAGGAAGCACAACCTATCCCATCCAGGGGAAGCACAACCTATCCCATCCAGGGGAAGCACAACCTATCCCATCCAGAGGAAGCACAACCTATCCCATCCAGGGGAAGCACAACCTATCCCATCCAGGGGAAGCCCAACCTATCCCATCCAGGGGAAGCCCAACCTATCCCATCCAGGGGAAGCACAACCTATCCCATCCAGGGGAAGCACAACCTATCCCATCCAGAGGAAGCACAACCTATCCCATCCAGAGGAAGCGCAACCTATCCCATCCAGAGGAAGCGCAACCTATCCCATCCAGGGGAAGCGCAACCTATCCCATCCAGGGGAAGCACAACCTATCCCATCCAGAGGAGACACAACCTATCCCATCCAGGGGAAGCACAACCTATCCCATCCAGGGGAAGCACAACCTATCCCATCCAGGGGAAGCACAACCTATCCCATCCAGGGGAAGCACAACCTATCCCATCCAGGGGAAGCACAACCTATCCCATCCAGGGGAAGCACAACCTATCCCATCCAGGGGAAGCACAACCTATCCCATCCAGGGGAAGCACAACCTATCCCATCCAGGGGAAGCACAACCTATCCCATCCAGGGGAAGCACAACCTATCCCATCCAGGGGAAGCCCAACCTATCCCATCCAGGGGAAGCACCACCTATCCCATCCAGAGGAAGCACAACCTATCCCATCCAGAGGAAGCCCAACCTATCCCATCCAGAGGAAGCCCAACCTATCCCATCCAGAGGAAGCACAACCTATCCCATCCAGGGGAAGCACAACCTATCCCATCCAGAGGAAGCACAACCTATCCCATCCAGAGGAAGCCCAACCTATCCCATCCAGAGGAAGCACAACCTATCCCATCCAGAGGAAGCACAACCTATCCCATCCAGGGGAAGCCCAACCTATCCCATCCAGAGGAAGCCCAACCTATCCCATCCAGAGGAAGCCCAACCTATCCCATCCAGGGGAAGCACCACCTATCCCATCCAGAGGAAGCCCAACCTATCCCATCCAGGGGAAGCACAACCTATCCCATCCAGGGGAAGCACAACCTATCCCATCCAGGGGAAGCACAACCTATCCCATCCAGAGGAAGCACAACCTATCCCATCCAGGGGAAGCACAACCTATCCCATCCAGGGGAAGCACAACCTATCCCATCCAGGGGAAGCACAACCTATCCCATCCAGGGGAAGCACAACCTATCCCATCCAGGGGAAGCGCAACCTATCCCATCCAGGGGAAGCCCAACCTATCCCATCCAGAGGAAGCACAACCTATCCCATCCAGGGGAAGCACAACCTATCCCATCCAGAGGAAGCACAACCTATCCCATCCAGGGGAAGCACAACCTATCCCATCCAGAGGAAGCACCACCTATCCCATCCAGAGGAAGCGCAACCTATCCCATCCAGAGGAAGCACAACCAATCCCATCCAGGGGAAGCACAACCTATCCCATCCAGAGGAAGCACCACCTATCCCATCCAGAGGAAGCACAACCTATCCCATCCAGAGGAAGCCCAACCTATCCCATCCAGAGGAAGCCCAACCTATCCCATCCAGAGGAAGCACAACCTATCCCATCCAGAGGAAGCACAACCTATCCCATCCAGGGGAAGCACAACCTATCCCATCCAGGGGAAGCACAACCTATCCCATCCAGGGGAAGCACAACCTATCCCATCCAGGGGAAGCACCACCTATCCCATCCAGAGGAAGCCCAACCTATCCCATCCAGGGGAAGCACAACCTATCCCATCCAGGGGAAGCACAACCTATCCCATCCAGAGGAAGCACAACCTATCCCATCCAGAGGAAGCACAACCTATCCCATCCAGAGGAAGCACAACCTATCCCATCCAGAGGAAGCACAACCTATCCCATCCAAGGGAACACAACCTATCCCATCCAGAGGAAGCACAACCTATCCCATCCAGAGGAAGCGCAACCTATCCCATCCAGGGGAAGCGCAACCTATCCCATCCAGAGGAAGCACAACCTATCCCATCCAAGGGAACACAACCTATCCCATCCAAGGGAACACAACCTATCCCATCCAGAGGAAGCACAACCTATCCCATCCAGGGGAAGCCCAACCTATCCCATCCAGGGGAAGCCCAACCTATCCCATCCAGGGGAAGCCCAACCTATCCCATCCAGAGGAAGCACAACCTATCCCATCCAGGGGAAGCACAACCTATCCCATCCAGGGGAAGCACAACCTATCCCATCCAGGGGAAGCACAACCTATCCCATCCAGAGGAAGCACAACCTATCCCATCCAGAGGAAGCCCAACCTATCCCATCCAGGGGAAGCCCAACCTATCCCATCCAGAGGAAGCCCAACCTATCCCATCCAGAGGAAGCCCAACCTATCCCATCCAGAGGAAGCCCAACCTATCCCATCCAGGGGAAGCACAACCTATCCCATCCAGGGGAAGCACAACCTATCCCATCCAGGGGAAGCCCAACCTATCCCATCCAGAGGAAGCACAACCTATCCCATCCAGAGGAAGCCTAACCTATCCCATCCAGGGGAAGCCCAACCTATCCCATCCAGGGGAAGCCCAACCTATCCCATCCAGGGGAAGCCCAACCTATCCCATCCAGGGGAAGCACAACCTATCCCATCCAGGGGAAGCCCAACCTATCCCATCCAGGGGAAGCACAACCTATCCCATCCAGAGGAAGCACCCTGTGCACGGGCTATGCTGCTGCCTGCTCTCACCATCAGAGTGCAGTGATTGTGGGCTGTCGGGTGGGCGGCCGGATGCTCCGGGTTCTCCGTTTTTGCACTCGCCACCATATTCTCTTTATCGTGCTGGATCTGCCGGTCCTCAGCGATCCGCTGGAGCACCAGATCCCGATCCTTAGGAACAAGGTTCACATGATGAGAATCACCGGACAACTCCAGAGCTGCACTCACTATTCTGCTGCTACCTCATGTCTTATCCTCCAGAGCTGCACTCACTATTCTGCTGCTACCTCATGTCTTATCCTCAAGTCACCTCCAGAGCTGCACTCACTATTCTGCTGCTACTTCATGTCTTATCCTCCAGTCGCCTCCAGAGCTGCAATCACTATTCTGCTGGTACTTCATGTATTATCCTCCAGAACTGCACTCACTATTCTGCTGCTATTTCATGTCTTATCCTCCAGTCACCTCCAGAGCTGCACTCACTATTCTGCTGCTATTTCATGTCTTATCCTCCAGTCACCTCCAGAGCTGCACTCACTATTCTGCTGCTATTTCATGTCTTATCCTCCAGTCACCTCCAGAGCTGCACTTACTATTCTGCTGCTATTTCATGTCTTATCCTCCAGTCACCTCCAGAGCTGCACTCACTATTCTTTTGCTATTTCATGTCTTATCCTCCAGTCACCTCCAGAGCTGCACTCACTATTCTGCTGCTATTTCATGTCTTATCCTCCAGTCGCCTCTAGAGCTGCACTCACTATTCTGCTGCTATTTCATGTCTTATCCTCCAGTCGCCTCCAGAGCTGCACTCACTATTCTGCTGCTATTTCATGTCTTATCCTCCAGTCGCCTCCAGAACTGCACTCACTATTCTGCTGCTATTTCATGTCTTACCCTCCAGTCGCCTTCAGAGCTGCACTCACTATTCTGCTGGTACTTCATGTCTTACCCTCCAGTCACCTCCAGAGCTGCACTCACTATTCTGCTGGAACTTCATGTCTTATCCTCCAGTCGCCTTCAGAGCTGCACTCACTATTCTGCTGGTACTTCATGTCTTACCCTCCAGTCACCTCCAGAGCTGCACTCACTATAACTAGCAGCACAGCAGGAGGCAGAGGAGAGGTGTTGTGTCAGTGTGTCAGTCCTTGTTCCTCACCTTTTTCTTCAGACGTTTTAGCTCCTTCACCTCCCTGGCCAGGCTGGCGCTGTGCCGCTCCTCGTACTCCCTCCTCTGCTGCAAGCGCCGGGAGCTGGAGAGAGGTTGGAGCTCCGGAGATGACGGAGAACCTGGAAGAGATAAGACAAAGCAATGACACCGGGGTATCCGGGCCCCCCCCCCCCCCATGACTGCCCCCCAGGAGGGACGTGGTCAGACCTGAAGAGGACGACTCCTGGGACTCTCCTCCAACCTCCAGAGGTGGATTAAAGGCGGACACGGCCGACACTCCAGACTCTGCTATCGGCTGGTGAAGGAGGACGCCCCGTGGCTGCCCGCCCTGCAGGATCCTAGGACAGAGAAGACAAATGTCACCCCCGGCGAGGAGACAATGCCAGCTGTGCCCCAAATACACCGGGACGGGGACAATCATCTCCCGGGGAGCGGCACAGGGGCCAAACAGCTGCATCAGTCACCACAAGTGTCACACCGGCCACCAGGGACCGATCCACCAGGGAGACCCGGCCACCAGGGACCGATCCACCGGGGGAGACCCGGCCACCAGGGAACGATCCACCAGGGGAGAGCCGTACACCAGGGACCGATCCACCGGGGAGACCCGGCCACCAGGGACCCATCCACCAGGGGAGACCCATCCACCGGGGGAGAGCCGTACACCAGGGGAGACCCGGCCACCAGGGACCGATCCACCGGGGGAGACCCGGCCACCAGGGACCCATCCACCAGGGGAGACCCATCCACCGGGGGAGAGCCGTACACCAGGGGAGACCCGGCCACCAGGGACCCATCCACCGGGGGAGACCCGGCCACCAGGGACCGATCCACCAGGGAGACCCGGCCACCAGGGACCGATCCACCGGGGGAGACCCGGCCACCGGGGGAGAGCCGTACACCAGGGGAGACCCGGCCACCAGGGACCCATCCACCGGGGGAGAGCCGGCCACCAGGGACCCATCCACAAGGGGAGACCCGGCCACCAGGGACCCATCCACCGGGGAGACCCGGCCACCAGGGACCGATCCACCAGGGGAGACCCGGCCACCAGGGACCGATCCACCAGGGGAGACCCGGCCACCAGGGACCGATCCACCAGGGGAGACCCGGCCACCAGGGACCGATCCACCAGGGGAGACCCGGCCACCAGGAGACCAATCCCTATACTATCTCTGCAGGGGGATATATCACATATTATCTATCACACTGATCCCTATACTATCTCTGCAGGGGGATATATCACATATTATCTATCACACTGATCCCTATACTATCTCTGCAGGGGGATATATCACATATTATCTATCACACTGATCCCTATACTATTTCTGCAGGGGGATATATCACATATTATCTATCACACTGATCCCTATACTATCTCTGCAGGGGATATATCACATATTATCTATCACACTGATCCCTATACTATCTCTGCAGGGGATATATCACATATTATCTATCACACTGATCCCTATACTATCTCTGCAGGGGGATATATCACATATTATCTATCACACTGATCCCTATACTATCTCTGCAGGATATATCACATATTATCTATCACACTGATCCCTATACTATCTCTGCAGGGGGATATATCACATATTATCTATCACACTGATCCCTATACTATCTCTGCAGGAGGATATATCACATATTATCTATCACACTGATCCCTATACTATCTCTGCAGGGGATATATCACATATTATCTATCACACTGATCCCTATACTATCTCTGCAGGGGATATATCACATATTATCTATCACACTGATCCCTATACTATCTCTGCAGGAGGATACATCACATATTATCTATCACACTGATCCCTATACTATCTCTGCAGGGGGATATATCACATATTATCTATCACACTGATCCCTATACTATCTCTGCAGGGGGATATATCACATATTATCTATCACACTGATCCCTATACTATCTCTGCAGGGGGATATATCACATATTATCTATCACACTGATCCCTATACTATCTCTGCAGGAGGATATATCACATATTATCTATCACACTGATCCCTATACTATCTCTGCAGGGGGATACATCACATATTATCTATCACACTGATCCCTATACTATCTCTGCAGGAGGATACATCACATATTATCTATCACACTGATCCCTATACTATCTCTGCAGGGGGATATATCACATATTATCTATCACACTGATCCCTATACTATCTCTGCAGGAGGATACATCACATATTATCTATCACACTGATCCCTATACTATCTCTGCAGGGGGATATATCACATATTATCTATCACACTGATCCCTATACTATCTCTGCAGGGGATATATCACATATTATCTATCACACTGATCCCTATACTATCTCTGCAGGGGATATATCACATATTATCTATCACACTGATCCCTATACTATCTCTGCAGGAGGATATATCACATATTATCTATCACACTGATCCCTATACTATCTCTGCAGGGGGATATATCACATATTATCTATCACACTGATCCCTATACTATCTCTGCAGGAGGATACATCACATATTATCTATCACACTGATCCCTATACTATCTCTGCAGGGGGATATATCACATATTATCTATCACACTGATCCCTATACTATCTCTGCAGGGGATATATCACATATTATCTATCACACTGATCCCTATACTATCTCTGCAGGAGGATACATCACATATTATCTATCACACTGATCCCTATACTATCTCTGCAGGGGATATATCACATATTATCTATCACACTGATCCCTATACTATCTCTGCAGGGGGATATATCACATATTATCTATCACACTGATCCCTATACTATCTCTGCAGGGGATATATCACATATTATCTATCACACTGATCCCTATACTATCTCTGCAGGAGGATATATCACATATTATCTATCACACTGATCCCTATACTATCTCTGCAGGGGGATATATCACATATTATCTATCACACTGATCCCTATACTATCTCTGCAGGGGATATATCACATATTATCTATCACACTGATCCCTATACTATCTCTGCAGGAGGATACATCACATATTATCTATCACACTGATCCCTATACTATCTCTGCAGGAGGATATATCACATATTATCTATCACACTGATCCCTATACTATCTCTGCAGGGGATATATCACATATTATCTATCACACTGATCCCTATACTATCTCTGCAGGGGATATATCACATATTATCTATCACACTGATCCCTATACTATCTCTGCAGGGGATATATCACATATTATCTATCACACTGATCCCTATACTATCTCTGCAGGGGATATATCACATATTATCTATCACACTGATCCCTATACTATCTCTGCAGGGGGGATATATCACATATTATCTATCACACTGATCCCTATACTATCTCTGCAGGGGATATATCACATATTATCTATCACACTGATCCCTATACTATCTCTGCAGGAGGATATATCACATATTATCTATCACACTGATCCCTATACTATCTCTGCAGGGGAATACATCACATATTATCTATCACACTGATCCCTATACTATCTCTGCAGGAGGATACATCACATATTATCTATCACACTGATCCCTATACTATCTCTGCAGGAGGATATATCACATATTATCTATCACACTGATCCCTATACTATCTCTGCAGGGGATATATCACATATTATCTATCACACTGATCCCTATACTATCTCTGCAGGGGATATATCACATATTATCTATCACACTGATCCCTATACTATCTATGCAGGGGATATATCACATATTATCTATCACACTGATCCCTATACTATCTCTGCAGGAGGATATATCACATATTATCTATCACACTGATCCCTATACTATCTCTGCAGGGGATATATCACATATTATCTATCACACTGATCCCTATACTATCTCTGCAGGGGATATATCACATATTATCTATCACACTGATCCCTATACTATCTCTGCAGGAGGATATATCACATATTATCTATCACACTGATCCCTATACTATCTCTGCAGGGGGATATATCACATATTATCTATCACACTGATCCCTATACTATCTCTGCAGGGGATATATCACATATTATCTATCACACTGATCCCTATACTATCTCTGCAGGAGGATATATCACATATTATCTATCACACTGATCCCTATACTATCTCTGCAGGGGGATATATCACATATTATCTATCACACTGATCCCTATACTATCTCTGCAGGGGATATATCACATATTATCTATCACACTGATCCCTATACTATCTCTGCAGGGGATATATCACATATTATCTATCACACTGATCCCTATACTATCTCTGCAGGGGATATATCACATATTATCTATCACACTGATCCCTATACTATCTCTGCAGGGGGATATATCACATATTATCTATCACACTGATCCCTATACTATCTCTGCAGGAGGATATATCACATATTATCTATCACACTGATCCCTATACTATCTCTGCAGGGGGATATATCACATATTATCTATCACACTGATCCCTATACTATCTCTGCAGGAGGATATATCACATATTATCTATCACACTGATCCCTATACTATCTCTGCAGGGGATATATCACATATTATCTATCACACTGATCCCTATACTATCTCTGCAGGGGATATATCACATATTATCTATCACACTGATCCCTATACTATCTCTGCAGGGGATATATCACATATTATCTATCACACTGATCCCTATACTATCTCTGCAGGGGGATATATCACATATTATCTATCACACTGATCCCTATACTATCTCTGCAGGAGGATATATCACATATTATCTATCACACTGATCCCTATACTATCTCTGCAGGGGATATATCACATATTATCTATCACACTGATCCCTATACTATCTCTGCAGGGGGATATATCACATATTATCTATCACACTGATCCCTATACGATCTCTGCAGGAGGATACATCACATATTATCTATCACACTGATCCCTATACTATCTCTGCAGGGGATATATCACATATTATCTATCACACTGATCCCTATACTATCTCTGCAGGGGAATACATCACATATTATCTATCACACTGATCCCTATACTATCTCTGCAGGAGGATATATCACATATTATCTATCACACTGATCCCTATACTATCTCTGCAGGAGGATATATCACATATTATCTATCACACTGATCCCTATACTATCTCTGCAGGGGATATATCACATATTATCTATCACACTGATCCCTATACTATCTCTGCAGGAGGATATATCACATATTATCTATCACACTGATCCCTATACTATCTCTGCAGGGGATATATCACATATTATCTATCACACTGATCCCTATACTATCTCTGCAGGGGGATATATCACATATTATCTATCACACTGATCCCTATACTATCTCTGCAGGGGGATATATCACATATTATCTATCACACTGATCCCTATACTATCTCTGCAGGGGATATATCACATATTATCTATCACACTGATCCCTATACTATCTCTGCAGGGGGATATATCACATATTATCACACTGATCCCTATACTATCTCTGCAGGGGATATATCACATATTATCTATCACACTGATCCCTATACTATCTCTGCAGGGGGATATATCACATATTATCTATCACACTGATCCCTATACTATCTCTGCAGGGGGATATATCACATATTATCTATCACACTGATCCCTATACTATCTCTGCAGGGGGATATATCACATATTATCTATCACACTGATCCCTATACTATCTCTGCAGGAGGATACATCACATATTATCACACTGATCCCTATACTATCTCTGCAGGGGGATATATCACATATTATCTATCACACTGATCCCTATACTATCTCTGCAGGAGGATACATCACATATTATCACACTGATCCCTATACTATCTCTGCAGGGGATATATCACATATTATCTATCACACTGATCCCTATACTATCTCTGCAGGGGGATATATCACATATTATCTATCACACTGATCCCTATACTATCTCTGCAGGGGGATATATCACATATTATCTATCACACTGATCCCTATACTATCTCTGCAGGGGGATATATCACATTTATGAATTGTACTTCTTGTGCTGTATTTATGTAGGGCGCTTGGTTCTTGTGCTGTATTTATGTAGTGCGCTTGGTTCTAGTGCTGTATTTATGTAGTGCGCTTGGTTCTTGTGCTGTATTTATGTAGTGCGCTTGGTTCTTGTGCTGTATTTATGTAGTGCGCTTGGTTCTTGTGCTGTATTTATGTAGTGCGCTTGGTTCTAGTGCTGTATTTATGTAGTGCGCTTGGTTCTTGTGCTGTATTTATGTAGTGCGCTTGGTTCTTGTGCTGTATTTATGTAGTGCGCTTGGTTCTTGTGCTGTATTTATGTAGTGCGCTTGGTTCTAGTGCTGTATTTATGTAGTGCGCTTGGTTCTTGTGCTGTATTTATGTAGTGCGCTTGGTTCTAGTGCTGTATTTATGTAGTGCGCTTGGTTCTTGTGCTGTATTTATGTAGTGCGCTTGGTTCTAGTGCTGTATTTATGTACTGCGCTTGGTTCTTGTGCTGTATTTATGTACTGCGCTTGGTTCTTGTGCTGTATTTATGTACTGTGCTTGGTTTTAGTGCTGTATTTATGTACCGCGCTTGGTTCTTGTGCTGTATTTATGTACTGCGCATGGTTCTTGTGCTGTATTTATGTACTGCGCTTGGTTCTTGTGCTGTATTTATGTACTGCGCTTGGTTCTAGTGCTGTATTTATGTACTGCGCATGGTTCTTGTGCTGTATTTATGTACTGTGCTTGGTTTTAGTGCTGTATTTATGTACCGCGCTTGGTTCTTGTGCTGTATTTATGTACTGTGCTTGGTTTTAGTGCTGTATTTATGTACCGCGCTTGGTTCTTGTGCTGTATTTATGTACTGTGCTTGGTTTTAGTGCTGTATTTATGTACCGCGCTTGGTTCTTGTGCTGTATTTATGTACTGCGCATGGTTCTTGTGCTGTATTTATGTACTGCGCTTGGTTCTTGTGCTGTATTTATGTACTGCGCTTGGTTCTAGTGCTGTATTTATGTACTGTGCTTGGTTCTGGTGTGGCTTTAGCGCTGCAGTTATGTATTAAGCTTGCATTGTGTGCTGTATTTACATAGTGAGCTTGGTTCTGGTACCGTATGTACTGAGCTGGACTGTACATGTACTTTGGTGTGACACGAGGGGCGTGCCTATAGTACTTAGGAGGATAAGAGTGGTAGTAGTGGAGGCACGAGGTGATGCCTCACACTGCTGTGCACTCTGTGCCTCCCCGGTACTCACCACTCTGCAGCATCGTGCACCTGGAAGCACCCGGCCCCGAAGGCGGCCTCCACCTGAGACTCCTCAAAGCCCATCTCATAGAGCGCCAGGAAGAGGTCACCAACCGTCTGCAGGAAGAAGAGAATGTCAGCTCTCCTCCGAGACCCCCCCAGAGTGACCTACGACCCTCACCCCAGAACACCCCCAGTGTGACCTACGACCCTCACCCCAGAACACCCCCAGTGTGACCCACGACCCTCATCCCACTCCTCCAAGACCCCAGAACACCCCCAGTGTGACCTACGACCCTCACCCCAGAACACCCCCAGTGTGACCTACGACCCTCATCCCACTCCTATAAGACCCCAGAACACCCCCAGTGTGACCTACGACCCTCATCCCACTCCTCCAAGACCCCAGAACACCCCCCAGTGTGCCCCACTCCTCCGAGACCCCCAGAACACCCCCAGTGTGACCTACGACCCTCACCCCAGAACACCCCCAGTGTGACCCACGATCCTCACCCCACTCCTCCAAGACCTAAGAACACCCCCAGTGTGACCTACGACCCTCACCCCAGAACACCCCCCAGTGTGCCCCACTCCTCCGAGACCCCCAGAACACCCCCATTGTGACCTACGACCCTCACCCCAGAACACCCCCAGTGTGACCTACGACCCTCACCCCAGAACACCCCCAGTGTGACCTACGACCCTCATCCCACTCCTCCAAGACCCCCCCCAGAACAACCCCAGTGTGACCTACGACCCTCACCCCAGAACACCCCCAGTGTGACCTACGACCCTCACCCCAGAACACCCCCAGTGTGACCTACGACCCTCACCCCAGAACACCCCCAGTGTGACCTACGACCCTCATCCCACTCCTCCAAGACCCCCCCAGAACACCCCCAGTGTGACCTACGACCCTCATCCCACTCCTCCAAGACCCCCCCAGAACACCCCAAGTGTGACCTACGACCCTCACCCCAGAACACCCCCCAGTGTGCCCCACTCCTCCGAGACCCCAGAACACCCCCTGTGTGACCCTCTCCTCCGAGACCCCCAGAACACCCCCAGTGTGACCTACGACCCTCACCCCACTCCTCCGAGACCCCCAGAACACTCCCAGTGTGACCTACGACCCTCACCCCACTCCTCCGAGACCCCAGAACACCCCCCAGTGTGACCTACGACCCTCACCCCACTCCTCCGAGACCCCAGAACACCCCCCAGTGTGACCTACGACCCTCACCCCACTCCTCCGAGACCCCAGAACACCCCCAGTGTGACCTACGACCCTCACCCCACTCCTCGCAGACGCCTCCATCCTCAGAAGACTTCACAGCCAGGACTGGAAAAGAGAATCACAAGAGGGAATAACGCAGCGCACAGGCAGTCTCATCCTGTCTATATACCATCCCCAGCTGTCTCTCTCTCCTCCGTCTCCTCTGTCTCCTCCGTCTCTCTCTCCTCTGTCTCCTCCGTCTCTCTCTCCTCTGTCTCCTCCGTCTCTCTCTCCTCTGTCTCCTCCGTCTCTCTCTCCTCTGTCTCCTCCGTCTCTCTCTCCTCTGTCTCCTCCGTCTCTCTCTCCTCTGTCTCCTCCGTCTCTCTCTCCTCTGTCTCCTCCGTCTCTCTCTCCTCTGTCTCCTCCGTCTCTCTCTCCTCTGTCTCCTCCGTCTCTCTCTCCTCTGTCTCCTCCGTCTCTCTCTCCTCTGTCTCCTCCGTCTCTCTCTCCTCTGTCTCCTCCGTCTCTCTCTCCTCTGTCTCCTCCGTCTCTCTCTCCTCTGTCTCCTCCGTCTCTCTCTCCTCTGTCTCCTCCGTCTCTCTCTCCTCTGTCTCCTCCGTCTCTCTCTCCTCTGTCTCCTCCGTCTCTCTCTCCTCTGTCTCCTCCGTCTCTCTCTCTCTCTCCCTCCGTCTCTCTCTCTCTCTCTCTCCTCCGTCTCTCTCTCTCTCTCTCTCCTCCGTCTCTCTCTCTCTCTCTCTCCTCCGTCTCTCTCTCTCTCTCTCTCCTCCGTCTCTCTCTCTCTCTCTCTCCCTCCGTCTCTCTCTCTCTCTCTCCCCTCCGTCTCTCTCTCTCTCTCTCTCCTCCGTCTCTCTCTCTCTCTCTCTCCTCCGTCTCTCTCTCTCTCTCTCTCCTCCGTCTCTCTCTCTCTCTCTCTCCTCCGTCTCTCTCTCTCTCTCTCTCCTCCGTCTCTCTCTCTCACACTCCTCCGTCCCTCTCTCACACTCCTCCGTCCCTCTCTCACACTCCTCCGTCCCTCTCTCACACTCCTCCGTCCCTCTCTCACACTCCTCCGTCCCTCTCTCACACTCCTCCGTCCCTCTCTCACACTCCTCCGTCCCTCTCTCACACTCCTCCGTCCCTCTCTCACACTCCTCTGTCTCTCTCTCACACTCCTCTGTCTCTCTCTCACACTCCTCTGTCTCTCTCTCACACTCCTCTGTCTCTCTCTCACACTCCTCTGTCTCTCTCACACTCCTCTGTCTCTCTCTCTCTCCTCTGTCTCTCTCTCTCTCCTCTGTCTCTCTCACACTCCTCTGTCTCTCTCACACTCCTCTGTCTCTCTCTCACACTCCTCTGTCTCTCTCTCACACTCCTCTGTCTCTCTCTCACACTCCTCTGTCTCTCTCTCACACTCCTCTGTCTCTCTCTCACACTCCTCTGTCTCTCTCTCACACTCCTCTGTCTCTCTCTCACACTCCTCTGTCTCTCTCTCACACTCCTCTGTCTCTCTCTCACACTCCTCTGTCTCTCTCTCACACTCCTCTGTCTCTCTCTCACACTCCTCTGTCTCTCTCACACTCCTCTGTCTCTCTCTCTCTCCTCTGTCTCTCTCACACTCCTCTGTCTCTCTCTCACACTCCTCTGTCTCTCTCTCACACTCCTCTGTCTCTCTCTCACACTCCTCTGTCTCTCTCACACTCCTCTGTCTCTCTCTCTCTCCTCTGTCTCTCTCTCTCTCCTCTGTCTCTCTCACACTCCTCTGTCTCTCTCACACTCCTCCGTCTCTCTCTCACACTCCTCTGTCTCTCTCTCACACTCCTCTGTCTCTCTCTCACACTCCTCTGTCTCTCTCTCACACTCCTCTGTCTCTCTCTCACACTCCTCTGTCTCTCTCTCACACTCCTCTGTCTCTCTCTCACACTCCTCTGTCTCTCTCTCACACTCCTCTGTCTCTCTCTCACACTCCTCTGTCTCTCTCTCACACTCCTCTGTCTCTCTCTCACACTCCTCTGTCTCTCTCACACTCCTCTGTCTCTCTCTCTCTCCTCTGTCTCTCTCTCTCTCCTCTGTCTCTCTCACACTCCTCTGTCTCTCTCACACTCCTCTGTCTCTCTCTCACACTCCTCTGTCTCTCTCTCACACTCCTCTGTCTCTCTCTCACACTCCTCTGTCTCTCTCTCACACTCCTCTGTCTCTCTCTCACACTCCTCTGTCTCTCTCTCACACTCCTCTGTCTCTCTCTCACACTCCTCTGTCTCTCTCTCACACTCCTCTGTCTCTCTCTCTCTCCTCTGTCTCTCTCTCTCTCCTCTGTCTCTCTCTCTCTCCTCTGTCTCTCTCACACTCCTCTGTCTCTCTCACACTCCTCTGTCTCTCTCACACTCCTCTGTCTCTCTCACACTCCTCTGTCTCTCTCTCACACTCCTCTGTCTCTCTCACACTCCTCTGTCTCTCTCACACTCCTCTGTCTCTCTCACACTCCGTGTCTCTCTCTCTCCTCTGTCTCTCTCTCCTCTGTCTCTCTCTCCTCTGTCTCTCTCTCCTCTGTCTCTCTCTCCTCTGTCTCTCTCTCTCCTCTGTCTCTCACACTCCGTGTCTCTCTCTCCTCTGTCTCTCTCTCTCCTCTGTCTCTCACTCTCTCCCCTGTTTCTCACACTCCGTGTCTCTCTCTCCTCTGTCTCTCACACTCCGTGTCTCTCTCTCCTCTGTCTCTCACACTCCGTGTCTCTCTCTCCTCTGTCTCTCACACTCCGTGTCTCTCTCTCCTCTGTCTCTCTCTCTCCTCTGTCTCTCACACTCCGTGTCTCTCTCTCCGCTGTCTCTCACACTCCGTGTCTCTCTCTCCTCTGTCTCTCACACTCCGTGTCTCTCTCTCCTCTGTCTCTCACACTCCGTGTCTCTCTCTCCTCTGTCTCTCTCTCCTCTGTCTCTCTCTCTCTCCTCTGTCTCTCTCACACTCCTCTGTCTCTCTCTCACACTCCTCTGTCTCTCTCTCACACTCCTCTGTCTCTCTCTCACACTCCTCTGTCTCTCTCTCTCTCCTCTGTCTCTCTCTCTCTCCTCTGTCTCTCTCACACTCCTCTGTCTCTCTCACACTCCTCCGTCTCTCTCTCACACTCCTCTGTCTCTCTCTCACACTCCTCTGTCTCTCTCTCACACTCCTCTGTCTCTCTCTCACACTCCTCTGTCTCTCTCTCCTCTGTCTCTCTCTCCTCTGTCTCTCTCTCCTCTGTCTCTCTCTCTCCTCTGTCTCTCACACTCCGTGTCTCTCTCTCCTCTGTCTCTCTCTCTCCTCTGTCTCTCACTCTCTCCCCTGTTTCTCACACTCCGTGTCTCTCTCTCCTCTGTCTCTCACACTCCGTGTCTCTCTCTCCTCTGTCTCTCACACTCCGTGTCTCTCTCTCCTCTGTCTCTCACACTCCGTGTCTCTCTCTCCTCTGTCTCTCTCTCTCCTCTGTCTCTCACACTCCGTGTCTCTCTCTCCGCTGTCTCTCACACTCCGTGTCTCTCTCTCCTCTGTCTCTCACACTCCGTGTCTCTCTCTCCTCTGTCTCTCACACTCCGTGTCTCTCTCTCCTCTGTCTCTCTCTCCTCTGTCTCTCTCTCTCTCCTCTGTCTCTCTCACACTCCTCTGTCTCTCTCTCACACTCCTCTGTCTCTCTCTCACACTCCTCTGTCTCTCTCTCACACTCCTCTGTCTCTCTCACACTCCTCTGTCTCTCTCTCTCTCCTCTGTCTCTCTCTCTCTCCTCTGTCTCTCTCACACTCCTCTGTCTCTCTCACACTCCTCCGTCTCTCTCTCACACTCCTCTGTCTCTCTCTCACACTCCTCTGTCTCTCTCTCACACTCCTCTGTCTCTCTCTCACACTCCTCTGTCTCTCTCTCACACTCCTCTGTCTCTCTCTCACACTCCTCTGTCTCTCTCTCACACTCCTCTGTCTCTCTCTCACACTCCTCTGTCTCTCTCTCACACTCCTCTGTCTCTCTCTCACACTCCTCTGTCTCTCTCTCACACTCCTCTGTCTCTCTCACACTCCTCTGTCTCTCTCTCTCTCCTCTGTCTCTCTCTCTCTCCTCTGTCTCTCTCACACTCCTCTGTCTCTCTCACACTCCTCTGTCTCTCTCTCACACTCCTCTGTCTCTCTCTCACACTCCTCTGTCTCTCTCTCACACTCCTCTGTCTCTCTCTCACACTCCTCTGTCTCTCTCTCACACTCCTCTGTCTCTCTCTCACACTCCTCTGTCTCTCTCTCACACTCCTCTGTCTCTCTCTCACACTCCTCTGTCTCTCTCACACTCCTCTGTCTCTCTCTCTCTCCTCTGTCTCTCTCTCTCTCCTCTGTCTCTCTCACACTCCTCTGTCTCTCTCACACTCCTCTGTCTCTCTCACACTCCTCTGTCTCTCTCACACTCCTCTGTCTCTCTCTCACACTCCTCTGTCTCTCTCACACTCCTCTGTCTCTCTCACACTCCTCTGTCTCTCTCACACTCCGTGTCTCTCTCTCTCCTCTGTCTCTCTCTCCTCTGTCTCTCTCTCCTCTGTCTCTCTCTCCTCTGTCTCTCTCTCCTCTGTCTCTCTCTCTCCTCTGTCTCTCACACTCCGTGTCTCTCTCTCCTCTGTCTCTCTCTCTCCTCTGTCTCTCACTCTCTCCCCTGTTTCTCACACTCCGTGTCTCTCTCTCCTCTGTCTCTCACACTCCGTGTCTCTCTCTCCTCTGTCTCTCACACTCCGTGTCTCTCTCTCCTCTGTCTCTCACACTCCGTGTCTCTCTCTCCTCTGTCTCTCTCTCTCCTCTGTCTCTCACACTCCGTGTCTCTCTCTCCGCTGTCTCTCACACTCCGTGTCTCTCTCTCCTCTGTCTCTCACACTCCGTGTCTCTCTCTCCTCTGTCTCTCACACTCCGTGTCTCTCTCTCCTCTGTCTCTCTCTCCTCTGTCTCCTCTGTCTCTCTCCTCTGTCTCTCTCTCCTCTGTCTCTCACACTCCGTGTCTCTCTCTCCTCTGTCTCTCACACTCCGTGTCTCTCACACTCCGTGTCTCTCTCTCCTCTGTCTCTCTCTCTCCTCTGTCTCTCACACTCCGTGTCTCTCTCTCCTCTGTCTCTCACACTCCGTGTCTCTCTCTCCTCTGTCTCTCTCCTCTGTCTCTCTCCTCTGTCTCTCGCTCTCTCCTCTGTCTCTCACACTCCGTGTCTCTCTCCGCGGTCTCTCCGTATTTCTCTGTTGCTTCCTCACACGCATCTGTCACCTCTTCCCTTGCGTCCGCGGATCTGCTCTGGGATTGGTTGCTGCACTTGTCACTCACAGATCCCTGTGAAATGATTGCTCATGGTTCTTTTGTCTCCACCTCCTCTCTTTAGTCATTGGTTAAGCCTTAATCAACTGACCCCGCCCTCACTGTTTACACGCAGATCTCCAGCAATGTCCTTCATAGCCAATGAGAGAGCGTTATCTGATCCCTTTCCGCTGATTGGAGCAGGTAACTCCTAGCCCCGCCCAGCAGCTGGCTTCAGGAGCCCCGGAAGTTGGTCGCAGGATTGTGACGTCACTGAGGCCGGGCGCGCCATGTTTGCTTGCACTGGCAGGTCCCCAGTGTGTCCAAGGTCTTGCTGCGGCTGATAGTTCTCGCATGTTCTGTGTCTTCTATAGCTGGAGATAAGACTTGATGAGCCTATGGGGGGCGCTGTTATTATACATGAGGGGTGATTATTATATGTCTGGTATGTTCTTTCCAAGGACTTTATTCACATGTGTTTTATCCTAGAATATGGACGGATGAAGAATGCAAAGCGTCTGATCCGTTACTGAGCGTCATCCGAAATAAAGGGGAATGCTAAAGGTCAAAGGTCGGGAAACCATCGGCTCTAATCCAAAAACTGATGATTGGGACACAAAACCTCCCCGACCTTTAACCTCTCACCTCGTTTCCGATGTTCATAGTGGAAATGATTCCAGAGAACAATAATCTGAACATCGGAGAATTATCTACACGTCCACGAGAAATGATCCGTGACCTCCGGAGACGCCTGATATCACGCAGTGCGAACACGAGGGGCCGAGGATGCATACCGTGTCACCTGGGGGTCCCGCGAGCCTTCTCTCCTGTGGATAACCAGGTTTCGCAGGGCAATCGCTCGTTATTACCCCTATTTTGCCGCCATTTTGGGGTCACAAGGTTTGGGTCCTCATTGAGTTTAATAGGGTACAGATTAGGGTCACATCCGGGTGCCGAAACCAAACTATTGATCGAAGTTCAGCCAAACTTGTCGCACCCGAGTTTCGAGGAGTTCGCCAACACTTTTCATACAGATCGTTCAGTGCTGGAGTCTCCAGCGATTCCCCATGGATGACGGGAGATGACGGGATTCATGGCAGAAAGCGAAGGGATCGGATAGGAAGCCGCGACTCTCGGGGTCTCTAGTAGGATGGAGATCTGTGCCCAGCCCTAGCAATGAGGTGCAATGGTTTAGGCCTGGAGCCTTAATAACATCTGTGTGGGGCTTATTTACTAAGGGTCATGGATCGCATTTTCGTCGGTCTGTTCACTGTTTTCCGGATTTGCAATGCTGTGACAGGTATTTAAAAGGGGATTGTGTCACACATGATCGGAAATGGGGGGAGTGGGCCCTTGGACGATCCGACTGATTGGGACTAAGCGCGCGATTTAACTTTCAAATAGTGTCGCATCCAATGCACTTTCATGCAGCAGGGAGAAGAAGGAGAACTCCGGGGACCTGAGCGGGGAAGCGACACATGCAGGATATCGGGCGCAGGATCTTAGTGACTCCCCGCACAGCGCATTATACATGGACAATGCACTTACATGCACCAGGAAGAAGAAGGTGAACTCCGGGGACCTGAGCGGGGAAGTGACACATGCAGGATATCGGGGGCAGGATCTTAGTGACTCCCCGCACAGCGCATTATACACGGACAATGCACTTACATGCACCAGGAAGAAGAAGGTGAACTCCTGGGACCTGAGCGGGGAAGTGACACATGCAGGATATCAGGCGCAGGATATTAGTGACTCCCCGCACAGCGCATTATACATGGACAATGCACTTACATGCACCAGGAAGAAGAAGGTGAACTCCAGGGACCTGAGCGGGGAAGTGACACATGCAGGATATCGGGCGCAGGATCATAGTGACTCCCCGCACAGCACATTATACACGGACAATGCACTTACATGCACCAGGAAGAAGAAGGTGAACTCCAGGGACCTGAGCGGGGAAGCGACACATGCAGGATATCAGGTGCAGGATCTTAGTGACTCCCCGCCCAGCACATTATACACGGACAATGCACTTACATGCACCAGGAAGAAGAAGGTGAACTCTGGGGACCTGAGCGGGGAAGTGACACATGCAGGATATCGGACGCAGGATCTTAGTGACTCCCCGCACAGCGCATTATACACGGACAATGCACTTACATGCACCAGGAAGAAGAAGGTGAACTGCGGGGAAGCGACACATGCAGGATATCAGGCGCAGGATATTAGTGACTCCCCGCACAGCACATTATACACGGACAATGCACTTACATGCACCGGGAAGAAGAAGGTGAACTCCAGGGACCTGAGCGGGGAAGAGACACATGCAGGATATCGGGGGCAGGATCTTAGTGACTCCCCGCACAGCGCATTATACACGGACAATGCACTTACATGCACCAGGAAGAGGAAGGTGAACTCCAGGGACCTGAGCGGGGAAGCGACACATGCAGGATATCGGGCGCAGGATCTTAGTGACTCCCCGCACAGCGCATTATACACGGACAATGCACTTACATGCACCGGGAAGAAGAAGGTGAACTCCGGGGACCTGAACGGGGAAGCGACACATGCAGGATATCGGGCGCAGGATCTTAGCGACTCCCCGCACAGCACATTATACACGGACAATGCACTTACATGCACCAGGAAGAAGAAGGTGAACTCCGGGGACCTGAGCGGGGAAGCGACACATGCAGGATATCGGGGGCAGGATCTTAGTGACTCCCCGCACAGCGCATTATACACGGACAATGCACTTACATGCACCAGGAAGAAGAAGGTGAACTCCAGGGACCTGAGCGGGGAAGCGACACATGCAGGATATCGGGCACAGGATCTTAGTGACTCCCCGCACAGCGCATTATACACGGACAATGCACTTACATGCACCGGGAAGAAGAAGGTGAACTCCAGGGACCTGAGCGGGGAAGCGACACATGCAGGATATCGGGGGCAGGATCTTAGTGACTCCCCGCACAGCGCATTATACACGGACAATGCACTTACATGCACCAGGAAGAAGAAGGTGAACTCCGGGGACCTGAGCGGGGAACGACACATGCAGGATATCGGGCGCAGGATCTTAGTGACTCCCCGCACAGCGCATTATACACGGACAATGCACTTACATGCACCAGGAAGAGGAAGGTGAACTCCAGGGACCTGAGCGGGGAAGCGACACATGCAGGATATCGGGCGCAGGATCTTAGTGACTCCCCGCACAGCGCATTATACACGGACAATGCACTTACATGCACCAGGAAGAAGAAGTTGAACCCTGGGGACCTGAGCAGGGAAGCGACACATGCAGGATATCAGGCGCAGGATCTTAGTGACTCCCCGCACAGCACATTATACACGGACAATGCACTTACATGCACCAGGAAGAAGAAGGTGAACTCCGGGGACCTGAGCGGGGAAGCGACACATGCAGGATATCGGGCGCAGGATCTTAGTGACTCCCCGCACAGCGCATTATACACGGACAATGCACTTACATGCACCAGGAAGAAGAAGTTGAACCCTGGGGACCTGAGCGGGGAAGTGACACATGCAGGAAATTGGGCGCACGATCCAGACGGACAATGCACTCTTGGGGATCGCACAGGACAGGTAAGTAAATGTGTTCACTAATATCTACTAACCAACCTGCTAATTAACCTTTTACATTTGTTGGTGTTTATTTTATTATGACAATAGTCTCTGACCTGATGAAGACACGGATATGGTGTTGCAACGCGTTGTCAAATAACAATCATTAATAAAAACATATCTAACTCTGGATGTAGCGCGTCAATCAATTGTACCCCACAGTTTTCTCCTCAACCTGTATATCCTGGGCAGTGTCACTCAGATGGGGCTGTCCCAGGAGGCCCTCATGTACTTCTGTTAGATGGAGCGGTGGTTGAGCATTGTGGTCCCTATGTGTCCAGGGTGGAGACACTTCCTGTGGATTACAGACTGAAATGTTATTCAGATCAATGTTATGTCGGGGTCTCTACGATTTCGAACGTAGAACATGTTCCTTATTCCCTGGTTGATCGCAGTGCGGCCTTTGGCCAGTGCCTCCTCTGCCATGTCTCTAGGGAAGTAGTCGTGGAAGGCGTGTTGTATGGCATGGACCCGTCTTGGGCTCAGGGGCATCTTATGATCGGTGCCATTGAAGTTGTGCCCATACAGTTCTTCCTCCATGAACAAGAGTTTTGCCAGCTGCCAGCCAAAAGGTCCTGGGTTATTGATGTCCACTTGACGTCTGATGGACATGGCGAGGTCTTTGTCCACCCTCAGCTCGGTGGCATTAGAGGGTACATTGGGGGAACTGATGAAGGTTATGGCTCCTTCCCAGTCACAATGAAAACGTTGCTTTCTCCGGCGTTTGACGACATGTAATTGGGGGCTGGAGGTTGGTGAGTAGAGTGCTGTGGGTTGTGGGTACAGGTGCGCGACCGCAGGCTGCTCATCATCATCTTCATCAATTTCCAGTTTCGGAGTGTGATTATCACTGGATGACGTCGCCTCTCCCGGGTCACTATCTTGGGAGGTGTCCTCCAGACTCTGCTCCTCAGACTTGTCACCATTCAGAAATGTCATCATCTCACTGACTGTGCTGAAGCAATAGACTGGGAGAGTCTGAGTAGCCGCCTCGTTCTGCTGGAACCTGGTGCACAGACCATCCTCCACAGGTGATGGCAGCCGAGGTGGGCCCTCTGCCCCATTGCCCACAATCCTGATCCCCTGGAATGAAAGGCATAATAGTCACCACAATGTCCCTCCCTGTGTTATATCCACACGGGGGTCAGGGCACATAAGGATGCGGCTCCTAAGCCAGGAGGAGCCACTAGATTGACATCAGATGTGCCCTGATCTGTTGATTCCCTCATCATCAGGGGGCAGCAGAGAGAAGGAGGCAGAGGGGGAGGATTCAGATTGTTGGCTGATGATGTGACCACATATTGTGCTACGTAGGGAGTTATTACAGTGCAGGGACCACGGAAAGGGCAGATGTAGAGTCCGGCCCGGAGCAAAGCCAAGGAGAGAAGTTACATACGGCTTTAGCTATTACTTATCACTTCTGTTACGCCACCAGCAGTGTCCGATAAGTTTCCTATATAAGTGTCTAACACCAGAATCGCACGTATTACCTTGCTGTTACCAGTAGAGATCATAGATCCCTCGTCCTCCCCCATGGATAAGATGACTTGCACTTAGCTCCCCATATGTTACCCCTTCTACAGTATCGTACTCCCGTATCCCCCTCTCTTTCTTCCCCCTCTCTATTCTATCTGCCTTAGATTCTGGGTACGCTCACCCTGCAGGCTCCTCCGGGTGCTTCCTATACCCATGGCTACGGCTGGGGCCTCTTCTAGACCTGGGGCATTAGTAGTGACGCCTCCCCTGGTCGAGCCGCATCTGCACATCCTATCTCCTATCACAGCAAACCTTTACCCCTCCCCAGGCCACGATCATTTACCCGATCCCGATGGAAGCCTCCAGGGGCCCCGCTCACTGTGGTTTGGCAAACGCCTGTTTGGGGCCGAAGTGTGACCAAGTTTTCTACTTTCTTTACTGAAAATTCACTCTGCATCTTTCATTGTAAGGAATGAATGGTGTCACTATAAGCTGCTGGAAAGATGGAGCTGGTGACCATAAGGGAACAGGCAACTTATAAGCTGCGGCACAGAAGTATATACTGGGGTCAGGATAATCAGGTGTAGTAATATGGCGGCCGTGTTAGTGAGGTCCGGGATACTTCCACCATGTTACTACACCTTCTGTGGCCAATACTAGAAGTGATGCGTCCGGCGTAGCTGACAGCTGTCGCCTCCTCCACTGCGGGTGATCCACGTTTCTCCTCCTCGGCCAGCGCTACAACAGTACATCCGCTTATAATCGGGTGAGTACCACTATCCACCAATGTGTTGGATGTCCTAGTGATGCTACATCCACATTGTAATATGTGATCCCTACCACTACCAAACCTCACTACTTACTGATCCTCCTAGATCCTGACCATTCACAACTGCACCAGGTCTCTGTATCATTGTACCATTTATACAGGTGGAAGATATCGTGTGCAATATGTATGTATCATAACTGTTGTATCAGATCATGTGCCTTATATATTCCCATTCACGTCTTCTGGAATGATCTACTTCATTCAACATGTGCACCGTAGGCCTTCGTTTGTGTCTTCTGTGTTATCATTTATGTACATGATGTCATATGCTGATGTATCTGTATTTATCCTCCATGTTACTGTGTCTGAGGAAGATCCTACTACGGATCGAAGCTCAGACCAGGCCACAGATCACTGAAGAGACAATCATGAAGCATAGATCTGCATCCTATCAATGGAAGCTCAGACCAGGCCACCGATCATGGAAGAGACAATCATGAAAAACAGATCTGCATCCTATCAATGGAAGCTCAGACCAGGCCATGGATCATGGAAGAGACAATCATGAAAAACAGATCTGCATCCTATCAATGGAAGCTCAGACCAGGCCATGGATCATGGAAGAGACAATCATGAAGAACAGATCTGCATCCTATCAACGGAAGCTCAGACCAGGCCACAGATCATGGAAGAGACAATCATGAAGCGTAGATCTGCATCCTATTAATGGAAGCTCAGAGCAGGCCACAGATCATGGAAGAGACAATCATGAAGAACAGATCTGCATCCTATCAATGGATGCTCAGACCAGGCCATGGATCATGGAGGAGACAATCATGAAGAACAGATCTGCATCCTATCAATGGAAGCTCAGACCAGGCCATGGATCATGGAGGAGACAATCATGAAGCGTAGATCTGCATCCTATCAATGGAAGCCCAGACCAGGCCATGGATCATGGAAGAGACAATCATGAAGCATAGATCTGCATCCTATCAATGGAAGCTCAGACCAGCCCACAGATCATTGAAGAGACAATCATGAATGACAGATCTGCATCCTATCAATGGAAGCTCAGACCAGGCCACCGATCATGGAGAAGACAATCATGAAGCGTAGATCTGCATCCTATCAATGGAAGCTCAGACCAGGTCATGGATCATGGAAGAGACAATCATGAAGCGTAGATCTGCATCCTATCAATGGAAGCTCAGACCAGGTCATGGATCATGGAAGAGACAATCATGAAAAACAGATCTGCATCCTATCAATGGAAGCTCAGACCAGGCCATGGATCATGGAAGAGACAATCATGAAGAACAGATCTGCATCCTATCAATGGAAGCTCAGACCAGGTCACCGATCATGGAGGAGACAATCATGAAGAACAGATCTGCATTCTATCAATGGAAGCTCAGACCAGGTCACGGATCATGGAGGAGACAATCATGAAGAACAGATCTGCATCCTATCAATGGAAGCTCAGACCAGATCACCGATTATGGAAGAGACAATCATGAAGAACAGATCTGCATCCTATCAATGGAAGCTCAGACCAGGTCACGGATCATGGAGGAGACAATCATGAAGAACAGATCTGCATCCTATCAATGGAAGCTCAGACCAGGTCACCGATCATGGAGGAGACAATCATGAAGAACAGATCTGCATCCTATCAATGGAAGCTCAGACCAGGTCATGGATCATGGAAGAGACAATCATGAAAAACAGATCTGCATCCTATCAATGGAAGCTCAGACCAGGCCATGGATCATGGAAGAGACAATCATGAAGAACAGATCTGCATCCTATCAATGGAAGCTCAGACCAGGTCACCGATCATGGAGGAGACAATCATGAAGAACAGATCTGCATTCTATCAATGGAAGCTCAGACCAGGTCACGGATCATGGAGGAGACAATCATGAAGAACAGATCTGCATCCTATCAATGGAAGCTCAGACCAGATCACCGATTATGGAAGAGACAATCATGAAGAACAGATCTGCATCCTATCAATGGAAGCTCAGACCAGGTCACGGATCATGGAGGAGACAATCATGAAGAACAGATCTGCATCCTATCAATGGAAGCTCAGACCAGGTCACCGATCATGGAGGAGACAATCATGAAGAACAGATCTGCATCCTATCAATGGAAGCTCAGACCAGGTCATGGATCATGGAAGAGACAATCATGAAAAACAGATCTGCATCCTATCAATGGAAGCTCAGACCAGGCCATGGATCATGGAAGAGACAATCATGAAGAACAGATCTGCATCCTATCAATGGAAGCTCAGACCAGGCCATGGATCATGGAAGAGACAATCATGAAGAACAGATCTGCATCCTATCAATGGAAGCTCAGACCAGGCCATGGATCATGGAGGAGACAATCATGAAGCGTAGATCTGCATCCTATCAATGGAAGCTCAGACCAGCCCACAGATCATTGAAGAGACAATCATGAATGACAGATCTGCATCCTATCAATGGAAGCTCAGACCAGGCCACCGATCATGGAGAAGACAATCATGAAGCGTAGATCTGCATCCTATCAATGGAAGCTCAGACCAGGTCATGGATCATGGAAGAGACAATCATGAAGCGTAGATCTGCATCCTATCAATGGAAGCTCAGACCAGGTCATGGATCATGGAAGAGACAATCATGAAAAACAGATCTGCATCCTATCAATGGAAGCTCAGACCAGGCCATGGATCATGGAAGAGACAATCATGAAGAACAGATCTGCATCCTATCAATGGAAGCTCAGACCAGGTCACCGATCATGGAGGAGACAATCATGAAGAACAGATCTGCATTCTATCAATGGAAGCTCAGACCAGGTCACGGATCATGGAGGAGACAATCATGAAGAACAGATCTGCATCCTATCAATGGAAGCTCAGACCAGATCACCGATTATGGAAGAGACAATCATGAAGAACAGATCTGCATCCTATCAATGGAAGCTCAGACCAGGTCACGGATCATGGAGGAGACAATCATGAAGAACAGATCTGCATCCTATCAATGGAAGCTCAGACCAGGTCACCGATCATGGAGGAGACAATCATGAAGAACAGATCTGCATCCTATCAATGGAAGCTCAGACCAGGTCATGGATCATGGAAGAGACAATCATGAAAAACAGATCTGCATCCTATCAATGGAAGCTCAGACCAGGCCATGGATCATGGAAGAGACAATCATGAAGAACAGATCTGCATCCTATCAATGGAAGCTCAGACCAGGTCACCGATCATGGAGGAGACAATCATGAAGAACAGATCTGCATTCTATCAATGGAAGCTCAGACCAGGTCACGGATCATGGAGGAGACAATCATGAAGAACAGATCTGCATCCTATCAATGGAAGCTCAGACCAGATCACCGATTATGGAAGAGACAATCATGAAGAACAGATCTGCATCCTATCAATGGAAGCTCAGACCAGGTCACGGATCATGGAGGAGACAATCATGAAGAACAGATCTGCATCCTATCAATGGAAGCTCAGACCAGGTCACCGATCATGGAGGAGACAATCATGAAGAACAGATCTGCATCCTATCAATGGAAGCTCAGACCAGGTCATGGATCATGGAAGAGACAATCATGAAAAACAGATTTGCATCCTATCAATGGAAGCTCAGACCAGGCCATGGATCATGGAAGAGACAATCATGAAGAACAGATCTGCATCCTATCAATGGAAGCTCAGACCAGGCCATGGATCATGGAAGAGACAATCATGAAGAACAGATCTGCATCCTATCAATGGAAGCTCAGACCAGGCCATGGATCATGGAGGAGACAATCATGAAGCGTAGATCTGCATCCTATCAATGGAAGCTCAGACCAGCCCACAGATCATTGAAGAGACAATCATGAATGACAGATCTGCATCCTATCAATGGAAGCTCAGACCAGGCCACCGATCATGGAGAAGACAATCATGAAGCGTAGATCTGCATCCTATCAATGGAAGCTCAGACCAGCCCACAGATCATTGAAGAGACAATCATGAATGACAGATCTGCATCCTATCAATGGAAGCTCAGACCAGGCCATGGATCATGGAAGAGACAATCATGAAGAACAGATCTGCATCCTATCAATGGAAGCTCAGACCAGGCCATGGATCATGGAAGAGACAATCATGAAGAACAGATCTGCATCCTATCAATGGAAGCTCAGACCAGGCCATGGATCATGGAGGAGACAATCATGAAGCGTAGATCTGCATCCTATCAATGGAAGCTCAGACCAGGTCACAGATCATGGAAGAGACAATCATGAAGAACAGATCTGCATCCTATCAATGGAAGCCCAGACCAGGCCATGGATCATGGAGAAGACAATCATGAAGCGTAGATCTGCATCCTATCAATGGAAGCTCAGACCAGGTCATGGATCATGGAAGAGACAATCATGAAAAACAGATCTGCATCCTATCAATGGAAGCTCAGACCAGGCCATGGATCATGGAAGAGACAATCATGAAGAACAGATCTGCATCCTATCAATGGAAGCTCAGACCAGGCCATGGATCATGGAAGAGACAATCATGAATGACAGATCTGCATCCTATCAATGGAAGCTCAGACCAGGCCACCGATCATGGAAGAGACAATCATGAAGAACAGATCTGCCTGCATCCTATCAATGGAAACACAGACCAGGCCATGGATCATGGAAGAGACAATCATGAAGCATAGATCTGCATCCTATCAATGGAAGCTCAGACCAGATCACCGATTATGGAAGAGACAATCATGAAGAACAGATCTGCATCCTATCAATGGAAGCTCAGACCAGGTCACGGATCATGGAGGAGACAATCATGAAGAACAGATCTGCATCCTATCAATGGAAGCTCAGACCAGGTCACCGATCATGGAGGAGACAATCATGAAGAACAGATCTGCATCCTATCAATGGAAGCTCAGACCAGGCCACGGATCATGGAAGAGACAATCATGAAGCGTAGATCTGCATCCTATCAATGGAAGCTCAGACCAGGCCACAGATCATGGAAGAGACCATCATGAATGACTGATCTGCATCCTATCAATGGAAGCTCAGACCAGGCCACAGATCATGGAAGAGACAATCATGAAGAACAGATCTGCATCCTATCAATGGAAGCTCAGACCAGGCCACAGATCATGGAAGAGACAATCATGAAGCGTAGATCTGCATCCTATCAATGGAAGCTCAGACCAGGCCACAGATCATGGAAGAGACCATCATGAATGACTGATCTGCATCCTATCAATGGAAGCTCAGACCAGGCCACAGATCATGGAAGAGACAATCATGAAGAACAGATCTGCATCCTATCAATGGAAGCTCAGACCAGGCCACAGATCATGGAAGAGACAATCATGAAGAACAGATCTGCATCCTATCAATGGAAGCTCAGACCAGGTCACAGATCATGGAAGAGACAATCATGAAGAACAGATCTGCATCCTATCAATGGAAGCTCAGACCAGGCCACCGATCATGGAAGAGACAATCATGAAAAACAGATCTGCATCCTATCAATGGAAGCTCAGACCAGGTCACGGATCATGGAAGAGACAATCATGAAGAACAGATCTGCCTGCATCCTATCAATGGAAGCTCAGACCATGCCACAGATCATGGAAGAGACAATCATGAAGCGTAGATCTGCATCCTATCAATGGAAGCTCAGACCAGGCCACAGATCATGGAAGAGACCATCATGAATGACTGATCTGCATCCTATCAATGGAAGCTCAGACCAGGCCACAGATCATGGAAGAGACAATCATGAAGAACAGATCTGCATCCTATCAATGGAAGCTCAGACCAGGCCACAGATCATTGAAGAGACAATCATGAAGAACAGATCTGCATCCTATCAATGGAAGCTCAGACCAGGTCACGGATCATGGAAGAGACAATCATGAAGAACAGATCTGCATCCTATCAATGGAAGCTCAGACCAGGCCATGGATCATGGAGGAGACAATCATGAAGAACAGATCTGCATCCTATCAATGGAAGCTCAGACCAGGCCATGGATCATGGAAGAGACAATCATGAATGACAGATCTGCATCATATCAATGGAAGCTCAGACCAGGCCACGGATCATGGAAGAGACAATCATGAAGAACAGATCTGCATCCTATCAATGGAAGCTCAGACCAGGTCACCGATCATGGAAGAGACCATCATGAAAAACAGATCTGCATCCTATCAATGGAAGCTCAGACCAGGCCATGGATCATGGAAGAGACAATCATGAATGACAGATCTGCATCATATCAATGGAAGCTCAGACCAGGCCACAGATCATTGAAGAGACAATCATGAAGAACAGATCTGCATCCTATCAATGGAAGCTCAGACCAGATCACCGATCATTGAAGAGACCATCATGAAAAACAGATCTGCATCCTATCAATGGAAGCTCAGACCAGGTCACGGATCATGGAAGAGACAATCATGAAGAACAGATCTGCCTGCATCCTATCAATGGAAACTCAGACCAGGTCATGGATCATGGAAGAGACAATCATGAAGAACAGATCTGCATCCTATCAATGGAAGCTCAGACCAGGCCACAGATCATAGAAGAGACAATCATGAAGAACAGATCTGCATCCTATCAATGGAAGCTCAGACCAGGCCACAGATCATGGAAGAGACAATCATGAAGCGTAGATCTGCATCCTATCAATGGAAGCTCAGACCAGGCCACAGATCATGGAAGAGACAATCATGAAGAACAGATCTGCATCCTATCAATGGAAGCTCAGACCAGGCCATGGATCATGGAGGAGACAATCATGAAGAACAGATCTGCATCCTATCAATGGAAGCTCAGACCAGGCCATGGATCATGGAAGAGACAATCATGAATGACAGATCTGCATCCTATCAATGGAAGCTCAGACCAGGCCACAGATCATTGAAGAGACAATCATGAATGACAGATCTGCATCTTATCAATGGAAGCTCAGACCAGGCCATGGATCATGGAGGAGACAATCATGAAGCGTAGATCTGCATCCTATCAATGGAAGCTCAGACCAGGTCACCGATTATGGAAGAGACAATCATGAAGAACAGATCTGCATCCTATCAATGGAAGCTCAGACCAGGTCACCGATCATGGAAAAGACAATCATGAAAAACAGATCTGCATCCTATCAATGGAAGCTCAGACCAGGTCACCGATTATGGAAGAGACAATCATGAAGAACAGATCTGCATCCTATCAATGGAAGCTCAGACCAGGTCACCGATCATGGAAAAGACAATCATGAAAAACAGATCTGCATCCTATCAATGGAAGCTCAGACAAGGTCATGGATCATGGAAGATACAATCATGAAGAACAGATCTGCATCCTATCAATGGAAGCTCAGACCAGGTCACAGATCATGGAAGAGACAATCATGAATGACAGATCTGCATCCTATCAACGGAAGCTCAGACCAGGCCACAGATCATGGAAGAGACAATCATGAAGAACAGATCTGCATCCTATCAACGGAAGCTCAGACCAGGCCACAGATCATGGAAGAGACAATCATGAAGCGTAGATCTGCATCCTATTAATGGAAGCTCAGACCAGGTCATGGATCATGAAAGAGACAATCATGAATGACTGATCTGCATCCTATCAATGGATGCTCAGACCAGGCCATGGATCATGGAGGAGACAATCATGAAGAACAGATCTGCATCCTATCAATGGATGCTCAGACCAGGCCATGGATCATGGAGGAGACAATCATGAAGAACAGATCTGCATCCTATCAATGGAAGCTCAGACCAGGCCATGGATCATGGAAGAGACAATCATGAAGCATAGATCTGCATCCTATCAATGGAAGCTCAGACCAGATCACCGATCATGGAAGAGACAATCATGAAGAACAGATCTGCATCCTATCAATGGAAGCTCAGACCAGGTCATGGATCATGGAGGAGACAATCATGAAGCGTAGATCTGCATCCTATCAATGGAAGCTCAGACCAGGCCATGGATCATGGAGGAGACAATCATGAAGCGTAGATCTGCATCCTATCAATGGAAGCTCAGACCAGCCCACAGATCATTGAAGAGACAATCATGAAGAACAGATCTGCATCCTATCAATGGAAGCTCAGACCAGGCCACCGATCATGGAGAAGACAATCATGAATGACAGATCTGCATCCTATCAATGGAAGCTCAGACCAGGTCATGGATCATGGAAGAGACAATCATGAAGAACAGATCTGCATCCTATCAATGGAAGCTCAGACCAGGCCACAGATCATGGAAGAGACAATCATGAAGAACAGATCTGCATCCTATCAATGGAAGCTCAGACCAGGCCATGGATCATGGAGGAGACAATCATGAAGCGTAGATCTGCATCCTATCAATGGAAGCTCAGACCAGGTCATGGATCATGGAAGAGACAATCATGAAAAACAGATCTGCATCCTATCAATGGAAGCTCAGACAAGGTCATGGATCATGGTGGAGACAATCATGAATGACAGATCTGCATCCTATCAATGGAAGCTCAGACCAGGCCATGGATCATGGAGGAGACAATCATGAAGAACAGATCTGCATCCTATCAATGGAAGCTCAGACCAGGCCATGGATCATGGAAGAGACAATCATGAAGAACAGATCTGCATCCTATCAATGGAAGCTCAGACCAGGCCATGGATCGTGGAAGAGACAATCATGAAGAACAGATCTGCATCCTATCAATGGAAGCTCAGACCAGGCCACAGATCATGGAAGAGACAATCATGAATGACTGATCTGCATCCTATCAATGGAAGCTCAGACCAGGCCACAGATCATGGAAGAGACAATCATGAAGAACAGATCTGCATCCTATCAATGGAAGCTCAGACCAGATCACCGATTATGGAAGAGACATTTATGAAGAACAGATCTGCATCCTATCAATGGAAGCTCAGACCAGGTCACGGATCATGGAAGAGACAATCATGAAGAACAGATCTGCATCCTATCAATGGAAGCTCAGACCAGGTCACAGATCATGGAAGAGACAATGATGAAGAACAGATCTGCATCCTATCAATGGAAGCTCAGACCAGGTCACAGATCATGGAAGAGACAATCATGAAGAACAGATCTGCATCCTATCAATGGAAGCTCAGACCAGGCCACCGATCATGGAAGAGACAATCATGAAAAACAGATCTGCATCCTATCAATGGAAGCTCAGACCAGGTCACGGATCATGGAAGAGAAAATCATGAAGAACAGATCTGCATCCTATCAATGGAAGCTCAGACCAGGCCACAGATCATGGAAGACACAAACATGAAGAACAGATCTGCATCCTATCAATGGAAGCTCAGACCAGGCCATGGATCATGGAGGAGACAATCATGAAGAACAGATCTGCATCCTATCAATGGAAGCTCAGACCAGGCCACAGATCATGGAAGAGACAATCATGAAGCGTAGATCTGCATCCTATCAATGGAAGCTCAGACCAGGCCATGGATCATGGAAGAGACAATCATGAATGACAGATCTGCATCCTATCAATGGAAGCTCAGACCAGGCCACAGATCATGGAAGAGACAATCATGAAGCGTAGATCTGCATCCTATCAATGGAAGCTCAGACCAGGCCACAGATCATGGAAGAGACAATCATGAATGACTGATCTGCATCCTATCAATGGAAGCTCAGACCAGGCCACAGATCATGGAAGAGACAATCATGAAGAACAGATCTGCATCCTATCAATGGAAGCTCAGACCAGATCACCGATTATGGAAGAGACATTTATGAAGAACAGATCTGCATCCTATCAATGGAAGCTCAGACCAGGTCACGGATCATGGAAGAGACAATCATGAAGAACAGATCTGCATCCTATCAATGGAAGCTCAGACCAGGTCACAGATCATGGAAGAGACAATGATGAAGAACAGATCTGCATCCTATCAATGGAAGCTCAGACCAGGTCACAGATCATGGAAGAGACAATCATGAAGAACAGATCTGCATCCTATCAATGGAAGCTCAGACCAGGCCACCGATCATGGAAGAGACAATCATGAAAAACAGATCTGCATCCTATCAATGGAAGCTCAGACCAGGTCACGGATCATGGAAGAGAAAATCATGAAGAACAGATCTGCATTCTATCAATGGAAGCTCAGACCAGGTCACGGATCATGGAAGAGAAAATCATGAAGAACAGATCTGCATCCTATCAATGGAAGCTCAGACCAGGCCACAGATCATGGAAGACACAAACATGAAGAACAGATCTGCATCCTATCAATGGAAGCTCAGACCAGGCCATGGATCATGGAGGAGACAATCATGAAGAACAGATCTGCATCCTATCAATGGAAGCTCAGACCAGGCCACAGATCATGGAAGAGACAATCATGAAGAACAGATCTGCCTGCATCCTATCAATGGAAGCTCAGACCAGGCCACAGATCATGGAAGAGACAATCATGAATGACAGATCTGCATCCTATCAATGGAAGCTCAGACCAGGTCATGGATCATGGAGGAGACAATCATGAAGAACAGATCTGCATCCTATCAATGGAAGCTCAGACCAGGCCACAGATCATGGAAGAGACAATCATGAAGAACAGATCTGCATCCTATCAATGGAAACTCAGATCAGGCCACCGATCATGGAAGAGACAATCATGAAGAACAGATCTGCATCCTATCAATGGAAGCTCAGACCAGGTCATGGATCATGAAAGAGACAATCATGAAGCATAGATCTGCATCCTATCAATGGAAGCTCAGACCAGGTCATGGATCATGAAAGAGACAATCATGAAGAACAGATCTGCATCCTATCAATAGAAGCTCAGACCAGGCCATGGATCAGGGAAGAGACAATCATGAAGCATAGATCTGCATCCTATCAATGGAAGCTCAGACCAGGCCATGGATCATGGAAGAGACAATCATGAAGCGTAGATCTGCATCCTATCAATGGAAGCTCAGACCAGGCCACAGATCATTGAAGAGACAATCATGAATGACAGATCTGCATCCTATCAATGGAAGCTCAGACCAGGCCACAGATCATGGAAGAGACAATCATGAAGAACAGATCTGCATCCTATCAATGGAAGCTCAGACCAGGCCATGGATCATGGAAGAGACAATCATGAAGAACAGATCTGCATCCTATCAATGGAAGCTCAGACCAGGCCACAGATCATGGAAGACACAATCATGAAGAACAGATCTGCATCCTATCAATGGAAGCTCAGACCAGGCCACAGATCATTGAAGAGACAATCATGAAGAACAGATCTGCATCCTATCAATGGAAGCTCAGACCAGGCCATGGATCATGGAAGAGACAATCATGAAGAACAGATCTGCATCCTATCAATGGAAGCTCAGACCAGGCCACAGATCATGGAAGACACAATCATGAAGAACAGATCTGCATCCTATCAATGGAAGCTCAGACCAGGCCACAGATCATTGAAGAGACAATCATGAAGAACAGATCTGCATCCTATCAATGGAAGCTCAGACCAGGCCATGGATCATGGAAGAGACAATCATGAATGACTGATCTGCATCCTATCAATGGAAGCTCAGACCAGGTCATGGATCATGGAGGAGACAATCATGAAGAACAGATCTGCATCCTATCAATGGAAGCTCAGACCAGGCCACAGATCATGGAAGAGACAATCATGAAGAACAGATCTGCATCCTATCAATGGAAACTCAGATCAGGCCACCGATCATGGAAGAGACAATCATGAAGCGTAGATCTGCATCCTATCAATGGAAGCTCAGACCAGGCCACAGATCATTGAAGAGACAATCATGAATGACAGATCTGCATCCTATCAATGGAAGCTCAGACCAGGCCATGGATCATGGAGGAGACAATCATGAAGCGTAGATCTGCATCCTATCAATGGAAGCTCAGACCAGGCCACAGATCATGGAAGAGACCATCATGAATGACTGATCTGCATCCTATCAATGGAAGCTCAGACCAGGTCACCGATTATGGAAGAGACAATCATGAAGAACAGATCTGCATCCTATCAATGGAAGCTCAGACCAGGTCACCGATCATGGAAAAGACAATCATGAAAAACAGATCTGCATCCTATCAATGGAAGCTCAGACAAGGTCATGGATCATGGAAGAGACAATCATGAAGAACAGATCTGCATCCTATCAATGGAAGCTCAGACAAGGTCATGGATCATGGTGGAGACAATCATGAATGACAGATCTGCATCCTATCAATGGAAGCTCAGACCAGGTCATGGATCATGGAAGAGACAATCATGAAGAACAGATCTGCATCCTATCAATGGAAGCTCAGACCAGGCCACCGATCATGGAAGAGACAATCATGAAGAACAGATCTGCATCCTATCAATGGAAGCTCAGACCAGGTCACCGATCATGGAAAAGACAATCATGAAAAACAGATCTGCATCCTATCAATGGAAGCTCAGACCAGGTCACCGATCATGGAAGAGACAATCATGAAGAACAGATCTGCATCCTATCAATGGAAGCTCAGACAAGGTCATGGATCATGGTGGAGACAATCATGAATGACAGATCTGCATCCTATCAATGGAAGCTCAGACCAGGCCACCGATCATGGAAGAGACAATCATGAAGAACAGATCTGCATCCTATCAACGGAAGCTCAGACCAGGCCACAGATCATGGAAGAGACAATCATGAAGCATAGATCTGCATCCTATCAATGGAAGCTCAGACCAGGCCACAGATCATGGAAGAGACAATCATGAAGAACAGATCTGCATCCTATCAATGGATGCTCAGACCAGGCCATGGATCATGGAGGAGACAATCATGAAGAACAGATCTGCATCCTATCAATGGAAGCTCAGACCAGGCCATGGATCATGGAAGAGACAATCATGAAGCGTAGATCTGCATCCTATCAATGGAAGCTCAGACCAGGTCATGGATCATGGAGGAGACAATCATGAAGAACAGATCTGCATCCTATCAATGGAAGCTCAGACCAGGCCACAGATCATTGAAGAGACAATCATGAATGACAGATCTGCATCCTATCAATGGAAGCTCAGACCAGGCCACCGATCATGGAGAAGACAATCATGAATGACAGATCTGCATCCTATCAATGGAAGCTCAGACCAGGTCATGGATCATGGAAGAGACAATCATGAAGAACAGATCTGCATCCTATCAATGGAAGCTCAGACCAGGCCACCGATCATGGAGAAGACAATCATGAATGACAGATCTGCATCCTATCAATGGAAGCTCAGACCAGGCCATGGATCATGGAAGAGACAATCATGAAGCGTAGATCTGCATCCTATCAATGGAAGCTCAGACCAGGTCATGGATCATGGAGGAGACAATCATGAAGAACAGATCTGCATCCTATCAATGGAAGCTCAGACCAGGCCATGGATCATGGAGGAGACAATCATGAATGACTGATCTGCATCCTATCAATGGAAGCTCAGACCAGGTCACCGATCATGGAAGAGACAATCATGAAGAACAGATCTGCATCCTATCAATGGAAGCTCAGACCAGGCCACAGATCATGGAAGAGACAATCATGAAGCGTAGATCTGCATCCTATCAATGGAAGCTCAGACCAGGCCATGGATCATGGAAGAGACAATCATGAAGCATAGATCTGCATCCTATCAATGGAAGCTCAGACCAGGTCACCGATCATGGAAGACACAATCATGAAGAACAGATCTGCATCCTATCAATGGAAGCTCAGACCAGGTCATGGATCATGGAGGAGACAATCATGAAGAACAGATCTGCATCCTATCAATGGAAGCTCAGACCAGGTCACCGATCATGGAGGAGACAATCATGAAGCGTAGATCTGCATCCTATCAATGGAAGCTCAGACCAGGCCATGGATCATGGAAGAGACAATCATGAAGCATAGATCTGCATCCTATCAATGGAAGCTCAGACCAGATCACAGATCATGGAAGAGACAATCATGAAGAACAGATCTGCATCCTATCAATGGAAGCTCAGACCAGGCCATGGATCATGGAAGAGACAATCATGAAGAACAGATCTGCATCCTATCAATGGAAGCTCAGACCAGGCCATGGATCATGGAAGAGACAATCATGAAGCGTAGATCTGCATCCTATCAATGGAAGCTCAGACTAGGCCACGGATCATGGAAGAGACAATCATGAATGACTGATCTGCATCCTATCAATGGAAACTCAGACCAGGTCATGGATCATGGAAGAGACAATCATGAAGAACAGATCTGCATCCTATCAATGGAAGCTCAGACCAGGCCACCGATCATGGAAGAGACAATCATGAAGAACAGATCTGCATCCTATCAATGGAAGCTCAGACCAGGCCACCGATCATGGAAGAGACAATCATGAATGACAGATCTGCATCCTATCAATGGAAGCTCAGATCAGGTCACAGATCATTGAAGAGACAATCATGAATTACTGATCTGCATCCTATCAATGGAAGCTCAGACCAGGTCACAGATCATGGAAGAGACAATCATGAAGAACAGATCTGCATCCTATCAATGGAAGCTCAGACCAGATCACCGATCATGGAAGAGACAATCATGAAGAACAGATCTGCATCCTATCAATGGAAGCTCAGATCAGGTCATGGATCATGGAAGAGACAATCATGAAGAACAGATCTGCATCCTATCAATGGAAGCTCAGACCAGGCCACAGATCATGGAAGAGACAATCATGAATGACTGATCTGCATCCTATCAATGGAAGCTCAGACCAGGCCACAGATCATGGAAGAGACAATCATGAAGAACAGATCTGCATCCTATCAATGGAAGCTCAGACCAGGCCACAGATCATGGAAGAGACAATCATGAAGCGTAGATCTGCATTCTATCAATGGAAGCTCAGACCAGGCCACAGATCATGGAAGAGACAATCATGAAGAACAGATCTGCATCCTATCAATGGAAGCTCAGACCAGGCCATGGATCATGGAGGAGACAATCATGAAGAACAGATCTGCATCCTATCAATGGAAGCTCAGACCAGGCCATGGATCATGGAAGAGACAATCATGAAGCGTAGATCTGCATCCTATCAATGGAAGCTCAGACCAGGCCATGGATCATGGAGGAGACAATCATGAAGAACAGATCTGCATCCTATCAATGGAAGCTCAGACCAGGTCATGGATCATGGAAGAGACAATCATGAAGAACAGATCTGCATCCTATCAATGGAAGCTCAGACCAGGTCATGGATCATGGAGGAGACAATCATGAAGAACAGATCTGCATCCTATCAATGGAAGCTCAGACCAGGCCATGGATCATGGAGGAGACAATCATGAAGCGTAGATCTGCATCCTATCAATGGAAGCTCAGACCAGGCCACAGATCATGGAAGAGACAATCATGAAGAACAGATCTGCATCCTATCAATGGAAGCTCAGACCAGGCCACAGATCATTGAAGAGACAATCATGAAGAACAGATCTGCATCCTATCAATGGAAGCTCAGACCAGGCCACAGATCATGGAAGAGACAATCATGAAGCGTAGATCTGCATCCTATCAATGGAAGCTCAGACCAGGCCACAGATCATGGAAGAGACAATCATGAAGAACAGATCTGCATCCTATCAATGGAAGCTCAGACCAGGCCATGGATCATGGAGGAGACAATCATGAAGAACAGATCTGCATCCTATCAATGGAAGCTCAGACCAGGCCATGGATCATGGAAGAGACAATCATGAAGCGTAGATCTGCATCCTATCAATGGAAGCTCAGACCAGGTCATGGATCATGGAGGAGACAATCATGAAGAACAGATCTGCATCCTATCAATGGAAGCTCAGACCAGGCCATGGATCATGGAGGAGACAATCATGAAGCGTAGATCTGCATCCTATCAATGGAAGCTCAGACCAGATCACCGATCATGGAAGAGACAATCATGAAGAACAGATCTGCATCCTATCAATGGAAGCTCAGACCAGGTCATGGATCATGGAGGAGACAATCATGAAGCGTAGATCTGCATCCTATCAATGGAAGCTCAGACCAGGCCATGGATCATGGAGGAGACAATCATGAAGCGTAGATCTGCATCCTATCAATGGAAGCTCAGACCAGGCCACAGATCATGGAAGACACAATCATGAAGAACAGATCTGCATCCTATCAATGGAAGCTCAGACCAGGCCACAGATCATGGAAGACACAATCATGAAGAACAGATCTGCATCCTATCAATGGAAGCTCAGACCAGGCCATGGATCATGGAAGAGACAATCATGAATGACAGATCTGCATCCTATCAATGGAAGCTCAGACCAGGCCATGGATCATGGAAGAGACAATCATGAATGACAGATCTGCATCCTATCAATGGAACATAAGGATGATCTGAGATGTGTGATGTATGGACAGGATTTCTGGTGCCCTGTGTTGTGTTGTTTTTCAGGTGTTGGGATAATTTTCTTGGTTATACTATTTACCTGCTCATGTGTCAGAATCTTTCTTCGACTTAACATTAGATTTTCTTTGTGTTTGCTGCAAAAAACAGTAAGATAAATGAATCATTTCCAGTTATATTCTCAGCCGACAGTCAATCTATTGTGAGTGGTCATCCCTATGTCTACTGGTCATGCCTTCTTCTGCTTCTCGACCTTCTGGTCTTTATCTCTAGTAGAGTAAAATTCTAAAACCTGACTTGACTACAAAACTGCCCCCATAGATCTCATCTTTCAGCCAACCATGTAGTCCAATCCAACAGGTGATCAATGTGCGCCATCCCCTCGAGCTCCTCCGGGGCCGCACCTGCCTGACTCTACACATCCTGTCACCTTCTTCTGTGGTTGCGTTTGGCATCTCCGCTGTATATGGAGCAGGGTGGACTATGTTGGTTTTGATACAACTCACCTTTTCTTGGTTAAAGGCACTTTAGGAATGATGAGTCGCGTTAGTGATGATGGGGATGTCTCCTCAGGATTCTGTGAAAAATAAAGTTGCAAATGAAAAATAGTCTAGATTTCTAGTTCAAAAAAATCTCTTGAAAGCCTCCACATGGGTGAAGCTGTAATTCTCTGTGATCGGAGAGATTCTGGAGGCCGATCCGAAGGCTCCTCACACCCTGCTCAGGGATGATCAGGGAGACCTCTATCACTGTCGTTATATTTCCTGACTAGTCAGTGACAGTGAATTGCAGTGGAGATGACCGGGTAGTGCGGACCTTGTGAGGACACTGGTCTGAGGAACACAAGATCGAATAAAAAACTAAAAATATTACAAGGTCTAATGTGTCTGTGAAGACAAGATTTCTCCGGCCTCTGTCCCTGAATAGATTGAAGCTGCTCAGTGATGCTGGACTCGGTGCTGGTATCTATGGGTTGTGTAGTTGATTTTGCAAGTCTATGTACAACAGTTGTTACCAATGTCACCAGTCTACTCTGGTCATTAGGCTCATCAGATGGTCTGCTATGTCACAAGGTTGTATAGATGTCAGGTGGATGTTCATCAGATGGTCTTCTATGTGATGTGGTTGTGTAGGTGTCAGGTGGATGATCATCAGATGGTCTTCTATGTGATGTGGTTGTGTAGGTGTCAGGTGGATGATCATCAGATGGTCTTCTATGTGATGTGGTTGTGTAGGTGTCAGGTGGATGATCATCAGATGGTCTTCTATGTGATGTGGTTGTGTAGGTGTCAGGTGGATGTACATCAGATGGTCTTCTATGTGATGTGGTTGTGTAGGTGTCAGGTGGATGTTCATCAGATGGTCTTCTATGTGATGTGGTTGTGTAGGTGTCAGGTGGATGATCATCAGATGGTCTTCTATGTGATGTGGTTGTGTAGGTGTCAGGTGGATGTTCATCAGATGGTCTTCTATGTGATGTGGTTGTGTAGGTGTCAGGTGGATGTTCATCAGATGGTCTTCTATGTGATGTGGTTGTGTAGGTGTCAGGTGGATGATCATCAGATGGTCTTCTATGTGATGTGGTTGTGTAGGTGTCAGGTGGATGATCATCAGATGGTCTTCTATGTGATGTGGTTGTGTAGGTGTCAGGTGGATGATCATCAGATGGTCTTCTATGTGATGTGGTTGTGTAGGTGTCAGGTGGATGATCATCAGATGGTCTTCTATGCGATGTGATTGTGTAGGTGTCAGGTGGATGTTCATCAGATGGTCTTCTATGTGATGTGGTTGTGTAGGTGTCAGGTGGATGTTCATCAGATGGTCTTCTATGCGATGCGGTTGTGTAGGTGTCAGGTGGATGTTCATCAGATGGTCTTCTATGCGATGTGGTTGTGTAGGTGTCAGGTGGATGTTCATCAGATGGTCTTCTATGTGATGTGGTTGTGTAGGTGTCAGGTGGATGTTCATCAGATGGTCTTCTATGCGATGTGGTTGTGTAGGTGTCAGGTGGATGTTCATCAGATGGTCTTCTATGCGATGTGGTTGTGTAGGTGTCAGGTGCATGTTCATCAGATGGTCTTCTATGTGATGTGGTTGTGTAGGTGTCAGGTGGATGTTCATCAGATGGTCTTCTATGCGATGTGGTTGTGTAGGTGTCAGGTGGATGTTCATCAGATGGTCTTCTATGTGATGTGGTTGTGTAGGTGTCAGGTGGATGTTCATCAGATGGTCTTCTATGTGATGTGGTTGTGTAGGTGTCAGGTGGATGTTCATCAGATGGTCTTCTATGTGATGTGGTTGTGTAGGTGTCAGGTGGATGATCATCAGATGGTCTTCTATGTGATGTGGTTGTGTAGGTGTCAGGTGGATGATCATCAGATGGTCTTCTATGCGATGTGGTTGTGTAGGTGTCAGGTGGATGTTCATCAGATGGTCTTCTATGCGATGTGGTTGTGTAGGTGTCAGGTGGATGATCATCAGATGGTCTTCTATGTGATGTGGTTGTGTAGGTGTCAGGTGGATGTTCATCAGATGGTCTTCTATGTGATGTGGTTGTGTAGGTGTCAGGTGGATATTCATCAGATGGTCTTCTATGTGATGTGGTTGTGTAGGTGTCAGGTGGATGTTCATCAGATGGTCTTCTATGCGATGCGGTTGTGTAGGTGTCAGGTGGATGTTCATCAGATGGTCTTCTATGCGATGTGGTTGTGTAGGTGTCAGGTGGATGTTCATCAGATGGTCTTCTATGTGATGCGGTTGTGTAGGTGTCAGGTGGATGTTCATCAGATGGTCTTCTATGTGATGTGGTTGTGTAGGTGTCAGGTGGATGATCATCAGATGGTCTTCTATGTGATGTGGTTGTGTAGGTGTCAGGTGGATGATCATCAGATGGTCTTCTATGTGATGTGGTTGTGTAGATGTCAGGTGGATGTTCATCAGATGGTCTTCTATGTGATGTGGTTGTGTAGGTGTCAGGTGGATGTACATCAGATGGTCTTCTATGTGATGTGGTTGTGTAGGTGTCAGGTGGATGTACATCAGATGGTCTTCTATGTGATGTGGTTGTGTAGGTGTCAGGTGGATGTTCATCAGATGGTCTTCTATGCGATGTGGTTGTGTAGGTGTCAGGTGGATGTACATCAGATGGTCTTCTATGTGATGTGGTTGTGTAGGTGTCAGGTGGATGTTCATCAGATGGTCTTCTATGTGATGTGGTTGTGTAGGTGTCAGGTGGATGTTCATCAGATGGTCTTCTATGCGATGTGGTTGTGTAGGTGTCAGGTGGATGTTCATCAGATGGTCTTCTATGCGATGTGGTTGTGTAGGTGTCAGGTGGATGATCATCAGATGGTCTTCTATGTGATGTGGTTGTGTAGGTGTCAGGTGGATGATCATCAGATGGTCTTCTATGTGATGTGGTTGTGTAGGTGTCAGGTGGATGATCATCAGATGGTCTTCTATGTGATGTGGTTGTGTAGGTGTCAGGTGGATGATCATCAGATGGTCTTCTATGTGATGTGGTTGTGTAGGTGTCCGGTGGATGATCATCAGATGGTCTTCTATGTGATGTGGTTGTGTAGGTGTCAGGTGGATGTTCATCAGATGGTCTTCTATGCGATGTGGTTGTGTAGGTGTCAGGTGGATGATCATCAGATGGTCTTCTATGCGATGTGGTTGTGTAGGTGTCAGGTGGATGTTCATCAGATGGTCTTCTATGCGATGTGGTTGTGTAGGTGTCAGGTGGATGATCATCAGATGGTCTTCTATGTGATGTGGTTGTGTAGGTGTCAGGTGGATGTTCATCAGATGGTCTTCTATGTGATGTGGTTGTGTAGGTGTCAGGTGGATGATCATCAGATGGTCTTCTATGTGATGTGGTTGTGTAGGTGTCAGGTGGATGTTCATCAGATGGTCTTCTATGTGATGTGGTTGTGTAGGTGTCAGGTGGATGATCATCAGATGGTCTTCTATGCGATGTGGTTGTGTAGGTGTCAGGTGGATGTACATCAGATGGTCTTCTATGTGATGTGGTTGTGTAGGTGTCAGGTGGATGTACATCAGATGGTCTTCTATGTGATGTGGTTGTGTAGGTGTCAGGTGGATGATCATCAGATGGTCTTCTATGTGATGTGGTTGTGTAGGTGTCAGGTGGATGTTCATCAGATGGTCTTCTATGTGATGTGGTTGTGTAGGTGTCAGGTGGATGTTCATCAGATGGTCTTCTATGTGATGTGGTTGTGTAGGTGTCAGGTGGATGTTCATCAGATGGTCTTCTATGTGCTGTGGTTGTGTAGGTGTCAGGTGGATGTTCATCAGATGGTCTTCTATGTGATGTGGTTGTGTAGGTGTCAGGTGGATGTTCATCAGATGGTCTTCTATGCGATGTGGTTGTGTAGGTGTCAGGTGGATGTTCATCAGATGGTCTTCTATGTGATGTGGTTGTGTAGGTGTCAGGTGGATGATCATCAGATGGTCTTCTATGCGATGTGATTGTGTAGGTGTCAGGTGGATGTTCATCAGATGGTCTTCTATGTGATGTGGTTGTGTAGGTGTCAGGTGGATGTACATCAGATGGTCTTCTATGTGATGTGGTTGTGTAGGTGTCAGGTGGATGTTCATCAGATGGTCTTCTATGTGATGTGGTTGTGTAGGTGTCAGGTGGATGTACATCAGTTGGTCTTCTATGTGATGTGGTTGTGTAGGTGTCAGGTGGATGATCATCAGATGGTCTTTTATGTGATGTGGTTGTGTAGGTGTCAGGTGGATGATCATCAGATGGTCTTCTATGCGATGTGATTGTGTAGGTGTCAGGTGGATGATCATCAGATGGTCTTCTATGCGATGTGGTTGTGTAGGTGTCAGGTGGATGATCATCAGATGGTCTTCTATGTGATGTGGTTGTGTAGGTGTCAGGTGGATGATCATCAGATGGTTTTCTATGTGATGTGCTTGTGTAGGTGTCAGGTGGATGTACATCAGATGGTCTTCTATGTGATGTGGTTGTGTAGGTGTCAGGTGGATGTTCATCAGATGGTCTTCTATGTGATGTGGTTGTGTAGGTGTCAGGTGGATGTACATCAGATGGTCTTCTATGCGATGTGGTTGTGTAGGTGTCAGGTGGATGTTCATCAGATGGTCTTCTATGTGATGTGGTTGTGTAGGTGTCAGGTGGATGATCATCAGATGGTCTTCTATGTGATGTGGTTGTGTAGGTGTCAGGTGGATGATCATCAGATGGTCTTCTATGTGATGTGGTTGTGTAGGTGTCAGGTGGATGTTCATCAGATGGTCTTCTATGTGATGTGGTTGTGTAGGTGTCAGGTGGATGTACATCAGATGGTCTTCTATGCGATGTGCTTGTGTAGGTGTCAGGTGGATGTACATCAGATGGTCTTCTATGTGATGTGGTTGTGTAGGTGTCAGGTGGATGTTCATCAGATGGTCTTCTATGTGATGTGGTTGTGTAGGTGTCAGGTGGATGTTCATCAGATGGTCTTCTATGTGATGTGGTTGTGTAGGTGTCAGGTGGATGTTCATCAGATGGTCTTCTATGTGATGTGGTTGTGTAGGTGTCAGGTGGATGTTCATCAGATGGTCTTCTATGTGATGTGGTTGTGTAGGTGTCAGGTGGATGTTCATCAGATGGTCTTCTATGTGATGTGGTTGTGTAGGTGTCAGGTGGATGTTCATCAGATGGTCTTCTATGTGATGTGGTTGTGTAGGTGTCAGGTGGATGATCATCAGATGGTCTTCTATGTGATGTGGTTGTGTAGGTGTCAGGTGGATGTTCATCAGATGGTCTTCTATGTGATGTGGTTGTGTAGGTGTCAGGTGGATGTACATCAGATGGTCTTCTATGTGATGTGGTTGTGTAGGTGTCAGGTGGATGTACATCAGATGGTCTTCTATGTGATGTGGTTGTGTAGGTGTCAGGTGGATGTTCATCAGATGGTCTTCTATGGGATGTGGTTGTGTAGGTGTCAGGTGGATGATCATCAGATGGTCTTCTATGTGATGTGGTTGTGTAGGTGTCAGGTGGATGTTCATCAGATGGTCTTCTATGTGATGTGGTTGTGTAGGTGTCAGGTGGATGATCATCAGATGGTCTTCTATGTGATGTGGTTGTGTAGGTGTCAGGTGGATGTTCATCAGATGGTCTTCTATGTGATGTGGTTGTGTAGGTGTCAGGTGGATGATCATCAGATGGTCTTCTATGCGATGTGGTTGTGTAGGTGTCAGGTGGATGTTCATCAGATGGTCTTCTATGTGATGTGGTTGTGTAGGTGTCAGGTGGATGATCATCAGATGGTCTTCTATGTGATGTGGTTGTGTAGGTGTCAGGTGGATGTTCATCAGATGGTCTTCTATGTGATGTGGTTGTGTAGGTGTCAGGTGGATGTACATCAGATGGTCTTCTATGTGATGTGGTTGTGTAGGTGTCAGGTGGATGTTCATCAGATGGTCTTCTATGGGATGTGGTTGTGTAGGTGTCAGGTGGATGATCATCAGATGGTCTTCTATGTGATGTGGTTGTGTAGGTGTCAGGTGGATGTTCATCAGATGGTCTTCTATGTGATGTGGTTGTGTAGGTGTCAGGTGGATGATCATCAGATGGTCTTCTATGTGATGTGGTTGTGTAGGTGTCAGGTGGATGTTCATCAGATGGTCTTCTATGTGATGTGGTTGTGTAGGTGTCAGGTGGATGATCATCAGATGGTCTTCTATGCGATGTGGTTGTGTAGGTGTCAGGTGGATGTTCATCAGATGGTCTTCTATGTGATGTGGTTGTGTAGGTGTCAGGTGGATGATCATCAGATGGTCTTCTATGTGATGTGGTTGTGTAGGTGTCAGGTGGATGATCATCAGATGGTCTTCTATGTGATGTGGTTGTGTAGGTGTCAGGTGGATGATCATCAGATGGTCTTCTATGCGATGTGATTGTGTAGGTGTCAGGTGGATGTTCATCAGATGGTCTTCTATGTGATGTGGTTGTGTAGGTGTCAGGTGGATGTTCATCAGATGGTCTTCTATGCGATGCGGTTGTGTAGGTGTCAGGTGGATGTTCATCAGATGGTCTTCTATGCGATGTGGTTGTGTAGGTGTCAGGTGGATGTTCATCAGATGGTCTTCTATGTGATGTGGTTGTGTAGGTGTCAGGTGGATGTTCATCAGATGGTCTTCTATGCGATGTGGTTGTGTAGGTGTCAGGTGGATGTTCATCAGATGGTCTTCTATGCGATGTGGTTGTGTAGGTGTCAGGTGCATGTTCATCAGATGGTCTTCTATGTGATGTGGTTGTGTAGGTGTCAGGTGGATGTTCATCAGATGGTCTTCTATGCGATGTGGTTGTGTAGGTGTCAGGTGGATGTTCATCAGATGGTCTTCTATGTGATGTGGTTGTGTAGGTGTCAGGTGGATGTTCATCAGATGGTCTTCTATGTGATGTGGTTGTGTAGGTGTCAGGTGGATGTTCATCAGATGGTCTTCTATGTGATGTGGTTGTGTAGGTGTCAGGTGGATGATCATCAGATGGTCTTCTATGTGATGTGGTTGTGTAGGTGTCAGGTGGATGATCATCAGATGGTCTTCTATGCGATGTGGTTGTGTAGGTGTCAGGTGGATGTTCATCAGATGGTCTTCTATGCGATGTGGTTGTGTAGGTGTCAGGTGGATGATCATCAGATGGTCTTCTATGTGATGTGGTTGTGTAGGTGTCAGGTGGATGTTCATCAGATGGTCTTCTATGTGATGTGGTTGTGTAGGTGTCAGGTGGATATTCATCAGATGGTCTTCTATGTGATGTGGTTGTGTAGGTGTCAGGTGGATGTTCATCAGATGGTCTTCTATGCGATGCGGTTGTGTAGGTGTCAGGTGGATGTTCATCAGATGGTCTTCTATGCGATGTGGTTGTGTAGGTGTCAGGTGGATGTTCATCAGATGGTCTTCTATGTGATGCGGTTGTGTAGGTGTCAGGTGGATGTTCATCAGATGGTCTTCTATGTGATGTGGTTGTGTAGGTGTCAGGTGGATGATCATCAGATGGTCTTCTATGTGATGTGGTTGTGTAGGTGTCAGGTGGATGATCATCAGATGGTCTTCTATGTGATGTGGTTGTGTAGATGTCAGGTGGATGTTCATCAGATGGTCTTCTATGTGATGTGGTTGTGTAGGTGTCAGGTGGATGTACATCAGATGGTCTTCTATGTGATGTGGTTGTGTAGGTGTCAGGTGGATGTACATCAGATGGTCTTCTATGTGATGTGGTTGTGTAGGTGTCAGGTGGATGTTCATCAGATGGTCTTCTATGCGATGTGGTTGTGTAGGTGTCAGGTGGATGTACATCAGATGGTCTTCTATGTGATGTGGTTGTGTAGGTGTCAGGTGGATGTTCATCAGATGGTCTTCTATGTGATGTGGTTGTGTAGGTGTCAGGTGGATGTTCATCAGATGGTCTTCTATGCGATGTGGTTGTGTAGGTGTCAGGTGGATGTTCATCAGATGGTCTTCTATGCGATGTGGTTGTGTAGGTGTCAGGTGGATGATCATCAGATGGTCTTCTATGTGATGTGGTTGTGTAGGTGTCAGGTGGATGATCATCAGATGGTCTTCTATGTGATGTGGTTGTGTAGGTGTCAGGTGGATGATCATCAGATGGTCTTCTATGTGATGTGGTTGTGTAGGTGTCAGGTGGATGATCATCAGATGGTCTTCTATGTGATGTGGTTGTGTAGGTGTCCGGTGGATGATCATCAGATGGTCTTCTATGTGATGTGGTTGTGTAGGTGTCAGGTGGATGTTCATCAGATGGTCTTCTATGCGATGTGGTTGTGTAGGTGTCAGGTGGATGATCATCAGATGGTCTTCTATGCGATGTGGTTGTGTAGGTGTCAGGTGGATGTTCATCAGATGGTCTTCTATGCGATGTGGTTGTGTAGGTGTCAGGTGGATGATCATCAGATGGTCTTCTATGTGATGTGGTTGTGTAGGTGTCAGGTGGATGTTCATCAGATGGTCTTCTATGTGATGTGGTTGTGTAGGTGTCAGGTGGATGATCATCAGATGGTCTTCTATGTGATGTGGTTGTGTAGGTGTCAGGTGGATGTTCATCAGATGGTCTTCTATGTGATGTGGTTGTGTAGGTGTCAGGTGGATGATCATCAGATGGTCTTCTATGCGATGTGGTTGTGTAGGTGTCAGGTGGATGTACATCAGATGGTCTTCTATGTGATGTGGTTGTGTAGGTGTCAGGTGGATGTACATCAGATGGTCTTCTATGTGATGTGGTTGTGTAGGTGTCAGGTGGATGATCATCAGATGGTCTTCTATGTGATGTGGTTGTGTAGGTGTCAGGTGGATGTTCATCAGATGGTCTTCTATGTGATGTGGTTGTGTAGGTGTCAGGTGGATGTTCATCAGATGGTCTTCTATGTGATGTGGTTGTGTAGGTGTCAGGTGGATGTTCATCAGATGGTCTTCTATGTGCTGTGGTTGTGTAGGTGTCAGGTGGATGTTCATCAGATGGTCTTCTATGTGATGTGGTTGTGTAGGTGTCAGGTGGATGTTCATCAGATGGTCTTCTATGCGATGTGGTTGTGTAGGTGTCAGGTGGATGTTCATCAGATGGTCTTCTATGTGATGTGGTTGTGTAGGTGTCAGGTGGATGATCATCAGATGGTCTTCTATGCGATGTGATTGTGTAGGTGTCAGGTGGATGTTCATCAGATGGTCTTCTATGTGATGTGGTTGTGTAGGTGTCAGGTGGATGTACATCAGATGGTCTTCTATGTGATGTGGTTGTGTAGGTGTCAGGTGGATGTTCATCAGATGGTCTTCTATGTGATGTGGTTGTGTAGGTGTCAGGTGGATGTACATCAGTTGGTCTTCTATGTGATGTGGTTGTGTAGGTGTCAGGTGGATGATCATCAGATGGTCTTTTATGTGATGTGGTTGTGTAGGTGTCAGGTGGATGATCATCAGATGGTCTTCTATGCGATGTGATTGTGTAGGTGTCAGGTGGATGATCATCAGATGGTCTTCTATGCGATGTGGTTGTGTAGGTGTCAGGTGGATGATCATCAGATGGTCTTCTATGTGATGTGGTTGTGTAGGTGTCAGGTGGATGATCATCAGATGGTTTTCTATGTGATGTGCTTGTGTAGGTGTCAGGTGGATGTACATCAGATGGTCTTCTATGTGATGTGGTTGTGTAGGTGTCAGGTGGATGTTCATCAGATGGTCTTCTATGTGATGTGGTTGTGTAGGTGTCAGGTGGATGTACATCAGATGGTCTTCTATGCGATGTGGTTGTGTAGGTGTCAGGTGGATGTTCATCAGATGGTCTTCTATGTGATGTGGTTGTGTAGGTGTCAGGTGGATGATCATCAGATGGTCTTCTATGTGATGTGGTTGTGTAGGTGTCAGGTGGATGATCATCAGATGGTCTTCTATGTGATGTGGTTGTGTAGGTGTCAGGTGGATGTTCATCAGATGGTCTTCTATGTGATGTGGTTGTGTAGGTGTCAGGTGGATGTACATCAGATGGTCTTCTATGCGATGTGCTTGTGTAGGTGTCAGGTGGATGTACATCAGATGGTCTTCTATGTGATGTGGTTGTGTAGGTGTCAGGTGGATGTTCATCAGATGGTCTTCTATGTGATGTGGTTGTGTAGGTGTCAGGTGGATGTTCATCAGATGGTCTTCTATGTGATGTGGTTGTGTAGGTGTCAGGTGGATGTTCATCAGATGGTCTTCTATGTGATGTGGTTGTGTAGGTGTCAGGTGGATGTTCATCAGATGGTCTTCTATGTGATGTGGTTGTGTAGGTGTCAGGTGGATGTTCATCAGATGGTCTTCTATGTGATGTGGTTGTGTAGGTGTCAGGTGGATGTTCATCAGATGGTCTTCTATGTGATGTGGTTGTGTAGGTGTCAGGTGGATGATCATCAGATGGTCTTCTATGTGATGTGGTTGTGTAGGTGTCAGGTGGATGTTCATCAGATGGTCTTCTATGTGATGTGGTTGTGTAGGTGTCAGGTGGATGTACATCAGATGGTCTTCTATGTGATGTGGTTGTGTAGGTGTCAGGTGGATGTACATCAGATGGTCTTCTATGTGATGTGGTTGTGTAGGTGTCAGGTGGATGTTCATCAGATGGTCTTCTATGGGATGTGGTTGTGTAGGTGTCAGGTGGATGATCATCAGATGGTCTTCTATGTGATGTGGTTGTGTAGGTGTCAGGTGGATGTTCATCAGATGGTCTTCTATGTGATGTGGTTGTGTAGGTGTCAGGTGGATGATCATCAGATGGTCTTCTATGTGATGTGGTTGTGTAGGTGTCAGGTGGATGTTCATCAGATGGTCTTCTATGTGATGTGGTTGTGTAGGTGTCAGGTGGATGATCATCAGATGGTCTTCTATGCGATGTGGTTGTGTAGGTGTCAGGTGGATGTTCATCAGATGGTCTTCTATGTGATGTGGTTGTGTAGGTGTCAGGTGGATGATCATCAGATGGTCTTCTATGTGATGTGGTTGTGTAGGTGTCAGGTGGATGTTCATCAGATGGTCTTCTATGTGATGTGGTTGTGTAGGTGTCAGGTGGATGTACATCAGATGGTCTTCTATGTGATGTGGTTGTGTAGGTGTCAGGTGGATGTTCATCAGATGGTCTTCTATGGGATGTGGTTGTGTAGGTGTCAGGTGGATGATCATCAGATGGTCTTCTATGTGATGTGGTTGTGTAGGTGTCAGGTGGATGTTCATCAGATGGTCTTCTATGTGATGTGGTTGTGTAGGTGTCAGGTGGATGATCATCAGATGGTCTTCTATGTGATGTGGTTGTGTAGGTGTCAGGTGGATGTTCATCAGATGGTCTTCTATGTGATGTGGTTGTGTAGGTGTCAGGTGGATGATCATCAGATGGTCTTCTATGCGATGTGGTTGTGTAGGTGTCAGGTGGATGTTCATCAGATGGTCTTCTATGTGATGTGGTTGTGTAGGTGTCAGGTGGATGATCATCAGATGGTCTTCTATGTGATGTGGTTGTGTAGGTGTCAGGTGGATGATCATCAGATGGTCTTCTATGTGATGTGGTTGTGTAGGTGTCAGGTGGATGTTCATCAGATGGTCTTCTATGTGATGCGGTTGTGTAGGTGTCAGGTGGATGTTCATCAGATGGTCTTCTATGTGATGTGGTTGTGTAGGTGTCAGGTGGATGTTCATCAGATGGTCTTCTATGTGATGTGGTTGTGTAGGTGTCAGGTGGATGATCATCAGATGGTCTTCTATGTGATGTGGTTGTGTAGGTGTCAGGTGGATGTACATCAGATGGTCTTCTATGTGATGTGGTTGTGTAGGTGTCAGGTGGATGTTCATCAGATGGTCTTCTATGTGATGTGCTTGTGTAGGTGTCAGGTGGATGTTCATCAGATGGTCTTCTATGTGATGTGGTTGTGTAGGTGTCAGGTGGATGTTCATCAGATGGTCTTCTATGGGATGTGGTTGTGTAGGTGTCAGGTGGATGTTCATCAGATGGTCTTCTATGGGATGTGGTTGTGTAGGTGTCAGGTGGATGATCATCAGATGGTCTTCTATGTGATGTGGTTGTGTAGGTGTCAGGTGGATGATCATCAGATGGTCTTCTATGTGATGTGGTTGTGTAGGTGTCAGGTGGATGATCATCAGATGGTCTTCTATGCGATGTGATTGTGTAGGTGTCAGGTGGATGATCATCAGATGGTCTTCTATGTGATGTGGTTGTGTAGGTGTCAGGTGGATGTTCATCAGATGGTCTTCTATGTGATGTGGTTGTGTAGGTGTCAGGTGGATGATCATCAGATGGTCTTCTATGTGATGTGGTTGTGTAGGTGTCAGGTGGATGTTCATCAGATGGTCTTCTATGTGATGTGGTTGTGTAGGTGTCAGGTGGATGATCATCCGATGGTCTTCTATGTGATGTGGTTGTGTAGGTGTCAGGTGGATGTTTATCAGATGGTCTTCTATGTGATGTGGTTGTGTAGGTGTCAGGTGGATGATCATCAGATGGTCTTCTATGTGATGTGGTTGTGTAGGTGTCAGGTGGATGATCATCAGATGGTCTTCTATGTGATGTGGTTGTGTAGGTGTCAGGTGGATGATCATCAGATGGTCTTCTATGTGATGTGGTTGTGTAGGTGTCAGGTGGATGTTCATCAGATGGTCTTCTATGTGATGTGGTTGTGTAGGTGTCAGGTGGATGATCATCAGATGGTCTTCTATGTGATGTGGTTGTGTAGGTGTCAGGTGGATGTTCATCAGATGGTCTTCTATGTGATGTGGTTGTGTAGGTGTCAGGTGGATGATCATCCGATGGTCTTCTATGTGATGTGGTTGTGTAGGTGTCAGGTGGATGTTTATCAGATGGTCTTCTATGTGATGTGGTTGTGTAGGTGTCAGGTGGATGTACATCAGATGGTCTTCTATGTGATGTGCTTGTGTAGGTGTCAGGTGGATGTTCATCAGATGGTCTTCTATGTGATGTGGTTGTGTAGGTGCCAGGTGGATGATTATCAGATGGTCTTCTATGCGATGTGCTTGTGTAGGTGTCAGGTGGATGTTCATCAGATGGTCTTCTATGTGATGTGCTTGTGTAGGTGTCAGGTGGATGTACATCAGATGGTCTTCTATGTGATGTGCTTGTGTAGGTGTCAGGTGGATGATCATCAGATGGTCTTCTATGTGATGTGGTTGTGTAGGTGTCAGGTGGATGATCATCAGATGGTCTTCTATGTGATGTGGTTTTGTAGGTGTCAGGTGGATGATCATCAGATGGTCTTCTATGTGATGTGGTTGTGTAGGTGTCAGGTGGATGTACATCAGATGGTCTTCTATGTGATGTGGTTGTGTAGGTGTCAGGTGGATGTTCATCAGATGGTCTTCTATGTGATGTGGTTGTGTAGGTGTCAGGTGGATGATCATCAGATGGTCTTCTATGTGATGTGGTTGTGTAGGTGTCAGGTGGATGTTCATCAGATGGTCTTCTATGTGATGTGGTTGTGTAGGTGTCAGGTGGATGTTCATCAGATGGTCTTCTATGTGATGTGGTTGTGTAGGTGTCAGGTGGATGTTCATCAGATGGTCTTCTATGTGATGTGGTTGTGTAGGTGTCAGGTGGATGTACATCAGATGGTCTTCTATGTGATGTGGTTGTGTAGGTGTCAGGTGGATGTACATCAGATGGTCTTCTATGTGATGTGGTTGTGTAGGTGTCAGGTGGATGTTCATCAGATGGTCTTCTATGCGATGTGGTTGTGTAGGTGTCAGGTGGATGTTCATCAGATGGTCTTCTATGTGATGTGGTTGTGTAGGTGTCAGGTGGATGTACATCAGATGGTCTTCTATGCGATGTGGTTGTGTAGGTGTCAGGTGGATGTACATCAGATGGTCTTCTATGCGATGTGGTTGTGTAGGTGTCAGGTGGATGATCATCAGATGGTCTTCTATGTGATGTGCTTGTGTAGGTGTCAGGTGGATGTTCATCAGATGGTCTTCTATGTGATGTGCTTGTGTAGGTGTCAGGTGGATGATTATCAGATGGTCTTCTATGCGATGTGCTTGTGTAGGTGTCAGGTGGATGTTCATCAGATGGTCTTCTATGTGATGTGCTTGTGTAGGTGTCAGGTGGATGATCATCAGATGGTCTTCTATGTGATGTGGTTGTGTAGGTGTCAGGTGGATGATCATCAGATGGTCTTCTATGTGATGTGGTTGTGTAGGTGTCAGGTGGATGATCATCAGATGGTCTTCTATGTGATGTGGTTGTGTAGGTGTAAGGTGGATGTACATCAGATGGTCTTCTATGCGATGTGGTTGTGTAGGTGTCAGGTGGATGTTCATCAGATGGTCTTCTATGGGATGTGGTTGTGTAGGTGTCAGGTGGATGTTCATCAGATGGTCTTCTATGTGATGTGGTTGTGTAGGTGTCAGGTGGATGTTCATCAGATGGTCTTCTATGTGATGTGGTTGTGTAGGTGTCAGGTGGATGTTCATCAGATGGTCTTCTATGGGATGTGGTTGTGTAGGTGTCAGGTGGATGATCATCAGATGGTCTTCTATGTGATGTGGTTGTGTAGGTGTCAGGTGGATGTTCATCAGATGGTCTTCTATGTGATGTGGTTGTGTAGGTGTCAGGTGGATGATCATCAGATGGTCTTCTATGTGATGTGGTTGTGTAGGTGTCAGGTGGATGATCATCAGATGGTCTTCTATGCGATGTGATTGTGTAGGTGTCAGGTGGATGTTCATCAGATGGTCTTCTATGTGATGTGGTTGTGTAGGTGTCAGGTGGATGTTCATCAGATGGTCTTCTATGTGATGTGGTTGTGTAGGTGTCAGGTGGATGATCATCAGATGGTCTTCTATGTGATGTGGTTGTGTAGGTGTCAGGTGGATGATCATCAGATGGTCTTCTATGCGATGTGATTGTGTAGGTGTCAGGTGGATGTTCATCAGATGGTCTTCTATGTGATGTGGTTGTGTAGGTGTCAGGTGGATGATCATCAGATGGTCTTCTATGTGATGTGGTTGTGTAGGTGTCAGGTGGATGTTCATCAGATGGTCTTCTATGTGATGTGGTTGTGTAGGTGTCAGGTGGATGTACATCAGATGGTCTTCTATGTGATGTGCTTGTGTAGGTGTCAGGTGGATGTTCATCAGATGGTCTTCTATGTGATGTGGTTGTGTAGGTGCCAGGTGGATGATTATCAGATGGTCTTCTATGCGATGTGCTTGTGTAGGTGTCAGGTGTATGTACATCAGATGGTCTTCTATGTGATGTGGTTGTGTAGTTGTCAGGTGGATGTTCATCAGATGGTCTTCTATGTGATGTGCTTGTGTAGGTGTCAGGTGGATGTACATCAGATGGTCTTCTATGTGATGTGCTTGTGTAGGTGTCAGGTGGATGATCATCCGATGGTCTTCTATGTGATGTGGTTGTGTAGGTGTCAGGTGGATGATCATCAGATGGTCTTCTATGTGATGTGGTTGTGTAGGTGTCAGGTGGATGATCATCAGATGGTCTTCTATGTGATGTGGTTTTGTAGGTGTCAGGTGGATGATCATCAGATGGTCTTCTATGTGATGTGGTTGTGTAGGTGTCAGGTGGATGATCATCAGATGGTCTTCTATGTGATGTGGTTGTGTAGGTGTCAGGTGGATGATCATCAGATGGTCTTCTATGTGATGTGGTTGTGTAGGTGTCAGGTGGATGTACATCAGATGGTCTTCTATGCGATGTGGTTGTGTAGGTGTCAGGTGGATGTTCATCAGATGGTCTTCTATGTGATGTGGTTGTGTAGGTGTCAGGTGGATGTACATCAGATGGTCTTCTATGTGATGTGGTTGTGTAGGTGTCAGGTGGATGTTCATCAGATGGTCTTCTATGTGATGTGCATGTGTAGGTGTCAGGTGGATGTTCATCCGATGGTCTTCTATGTGATGTGCTTGTGTAGGTGTCAGGTGGATGTTCATCAGATGGTCTTCTATGTGATGTGCTTGTGTAGGTGTCAGGTGGATGATTATCAGATGGTCTTCTATGCGATGTGCTTGTGTAGGTGTCAGGTGGATGTTCATCAGATGGTCTTCTATGTGATGTGCTTGTGTAGGTGTCAGGTGGATGATTATCAGATGGTCTTCTATGCGATGTGCTTGTGTAGGTGTCAGGTGGATGATCATCAGATGGTCTTCTATGTGATGTGGTTGTGTAGGTGTCAGGTGGATGATCATCAGATGGTCTTCTATGTGATGTGGTTGTGTAGGTGTCAGGTGGATGATCATCAGATGGTCTTCTATGTGATGTGGTTGTGTAGGTGTAAGGTGGATGTTCATCAGATGGTCTTCTATGTGATGTGGTTGTGTAGGTGTCAGGTGGATGATCATCAGATGGTCTTCTATGTGATGTGGTTGTGTAGGTGTAAGGTGGATGTACATCAGATGGTCTTCTATGTGATGTGCTTGTGTAGGTGTCAGGTGGATGTACATCAGATGGTCTTCTATGTGATGTGGTTGTGTAGGTGTCAGGTGGATGTTCATCAGATGGTCTTCTATGGGATGTGGTTGTGTAGGTGTCAGGTGGATGATCATCAGATGGTCTTCTATGTGATGTGGTTGTGTAGGTGTCAGGTGGATGTTCATCAGATGGTCTTCTATGTGATGTGGTTGTGTAGGTGTCAGGTGGATGATCATCAGATGGTCTTCTATGTGATGTGGTTGTGTAGGCGTCAGGTGGATGTTCATCAGATGGTCTTCTATGTGATGTGGTTGTGTAGGTGTCAGGTGGATGTTCATCAGATGGTCTTCTATGTGATGCGGTTGTGTAGGTGTCAGGTGGATGTTCATCAGATGGTCTTCTATGTGATGTGGTTGTGTAGGTGTCAGGTGGATGTTCATCAGATGGTCTTCTATGTGATGTGGTTGTGTAGGTGTCAGGTGGATGATCATCAGATGGTCTTCTATGTGATGTGGTTGTGTAGGTGTCAGGTGGATGTACATCAGATGGTCTTCTATGTGATGTGGTTGTGTAGGTGTCAGGTGGATGTTCATCAGATGGTCTTCTATGTGATGTGCTTGTGTAGGTGTCAGGTGGATGTTCATCAGATGGTCTTCTATGTGATGTGGTTGTGTAGGTGTCAGGTGGATGTTCATCAGATGGTCTTCTATGGGATGTGGTTGTGTAGGTGTCAGGTGGATGTTCATCAGATGGTCTTCTATGTGATGTGGTTGTGTAGGTGTCAGGTGGATGTTCATCAGATGGTCTTCTATGGGATGTGGTTGTGTAGGTGTCAGGTGGATGATCATCAGATGGTCTTCTATGTGATGTGGTTGTGTAGGTGTCAGGTGGATGATCATCAGATGGTCTTCTATGTGATGTGGTTGTGTAGGTGTCAGGTGGATGATCATCAGATGGTCTTCTATGCGATGTGATTGTGTAGGTGTCAGGTGGATGTTCATCAGATGGTCTTCTATGTGATGTGGTTGTGTAGGTGTCAGGTGGATGTTCATCAGATGGTCTTCTATGTGATGTGGTTGTGTAGGTGTCAGGTGGATGATCATCAGATGGTCTTCTATGTGATGTGGTTGTGTAGGTGTCAGGTGGATGATCATCAGATGGTCTTCTATGTGATGTGGTTGTGTAGGTGTCAGGTGGATGATCATCAGATGGTCTTCTATGTGATGTGGTTGTGTAGGTGTCAGGTGGATGATCATCAGATGGTCTTCTATGCGATGTGATTGTGTAGGTGTCAGGTGGATGATCATCAGATGGTCTTCTATGTGATGTGGTTGTGTAGGTGTCAGGTGGATGTTCATCAGATGGTCTTCTATGTGATGTGGTTGTGTAGGTGTCAGGTGGATGTTCATCAGATGGTCTTCTATGTGATGTGGTTGTGTAGGTGTCAGGTGGATGATCATCAGATGGTCTTCTATGTGATGTGGTTGTGTAGGTGTCAGGTGGATGTTCATCAGATGGTCTTCTATGTGATGTGGTTGTGTAGGTGTCAGGTGGATGATCATCCGATGGTCTTCTATGTGATGTGGTTGTGTAGGTGTCAGGTGGATGTTTATCAGATGGTCTTCTATGTGATGTGGTTGTGTAGGTGTCAGGTGGATGATCATCAGATGGTCTTCTATGTGATGTGGTTGTGTAGGTGTCAGGTGGATGATCATCAGATGGTCTTCTATGTGATGTGGTTGTGTAGGTGTCAGGTGGATGATCATCAGATGGTCTTCTATGTGATGTGGTTGTGTAGGTGTCAGGTGGATGTTCATCAGATGGTCTTCTATGTGATGTGGTTGTGTAGGTGTCAGGTGGATGATCATCAGATGGTCTTCTATGTGATGTGGTTGTGTAGGTGTCAGGTGGATGTTCATCAGATGGTCTTCTATGTGATGTGGTTGTGTAGGTGTCAGGTGGATGATCATCCGATGGTCTTCTATGTGATGTGGTTGTGTAGGTGTCAGGTGGATGTTTATCAGATGGTCTTCTATGTGATGTGGTTGTGTAGGTGTCAGGTGGATGTACATCAGATGGTCTTCTATGTGATGTGCTTGTGTAGGTGTCAGGTGGATGTTCATCAGATGGTCTTCTATGTGATGTGGTTGTGTAGGTGCCAGGTGGATGATTATCAGATGGTCTTCTATGCGATGTGCTTGTGTAGGTGTCAGGTGGATGTTCATCAGATGGTCTTCTATGTGATGTGCTTGTGTAGGTGTCAGGTGGATGTACATCAGATGGTCTTCTATGTGATGTGCTTGTGTAGGTGTCAGGTGGATGATCATCAGATGGTCTTCTATGTGATGTGGTTGTGTAGGTGTCAGGTGGATGATCATCAGATGGTCTTCTATGTGATGTGGTTTTGTAGGTGTCAGGTGGATGATCATCAGATGGTCTTCTATGTGATGTGGTTGTGTAGGTGTCAGGTGGATGTACATCAGATGGTCTTCTATGTGATGTGGTTGTGTAGGTGTCAGGTGGATGTTCATCAGATGGTCTTCTATGTGATGTGGTTGTGTAGGTGTCAGGTGGATGATCATCCGATGGTCTTCTATGTGATGTGGTTGTGTAGGTGTCAGGTGGATGATCATCAGATGGTCTTCTATGTGATGTGGTTGTGTAGGTGTAAGGTGGATGTACATCAGATGGTCTTCTATGTGATGTGGTTGTGTAGGTGTCAGGTGGATGTTCATCAGATGGTCTTCTATGTGATGTGGTTGTGTAGGTGTCAGGTGGATGATCATCAGATGGTCTTCTATGTGATGTGGTTGTGTAGGTGTAAGGTGGATGTACATCAGATGGTCTTCTATGCGATGTGGTTGTGTAGGTGTCAGGTGGATGTTCATCAGATGGTCTTCTATGGGATGTGGTTGTGTAGGTGTCAGGTGGATGTTCATCAGATGGTCTTCTATGTGATGTGGTTGTGTAGGTGTCAGGTGGATGATCATCAGATGGTCTTCTATGTGATGTGGTTGTGTAGGTGTAAGGTGGATGTACATCAGATGGTCTTCTATGCGATGTGGTTGTGTAGGTGTCAGGTGGATGTTCATCAGATGGTCTTCTATGGGATGTGGTTGTGTAGGTGTCAGGTGGATGTTCATCAGATGGTCTTCTATGTGATGTGGTTGTGTAGGTGTCAGGTGGATGTTCATCAGATGGTCTTCTATGTGATGTGGTTGTGTAGGTGTCAGGTGGATGATCATCAGATGGTCTTCTATGTGATGTGGTTGTGTAGGTGTCAGGTGGATGTTCATCAGATGGTCTTCTATGCAATGCGGTTGTGTAGGTGTCAGGTGGATGATCATCAGATGGTATTCTATGTGATGTGGTTGTGTAGGTGTCAGGTGGATGTTCATCAGATGGTCTTCTATGTTATGTGGTTGTGTAGGTGTCAGGTGGATGTTCATCAGATGGTCTTCTATGTGATGTGGTTGTGTAGGTGTCAGGTGGATGATCATCAGATGGTCTTCTATGTGATGTGGTTGTGTAGGTGTCAGGTGGATGTTCATCAGATGGTCTTCTATGTGATGTGGTTGTGTAGGTGTCAGGTGGATGTACATCAGATGGTCTTCTATGTGATGTGGTTGTGTAGGTGTCAGGTGGATGTACATCAGATGGTCTTCTATGCGATGTGGTTGTGTAGGTGTCAGGTGGATGTACATCAGATGGTCTTCTATGTGATGTGGTTGTGTAGGTGTCAGGTGGATGTTCATCAGATGGTCTTCTATGTGATGTGGTTGTGTAGGTGTCAGGTGGATGTTCATCAGATGGTCTTCTATGTGATGTGGTTGTGTAGGTGTCAGGTGGATGTACATCAGATGGTCTTCTATGTGATGTGGTTGTGTAGGTGTCAGGTGGATATTCATCAGATGGTCTTCTATGTGATGTGGTTGTGTAGGTGTCAGGTGGATGTTCATCAGATGGTCTTCTATGTGATGTGGTTGTGTAGGTGTCAGGTGGATGTACATCAGATGGTCTTCTATGTGATGTGGTTGTGTAGGTGTCAGGTGGATGTTCATCAGATGGTCTTCTATGTGATGTGGTTGTGTAGGTGTCAGGTGGATGTTCATCAGATGGTCTTCTATGTGATGTGGTTGTGTAGTTGTCAGGTGGATGTACATCAGATGGTCTTCTATGTGATGTGGTTGTGTAGGTGTCAGGTGGATGTACATCAGATGGTCTTCTATGTGATGTGGTTGTGTAGGTGTCAGGTGGATGTACATCAGATGGTCTTCTATGTGATGTGCATGTGTAGGTGTCAGGTGGATGATCATCAGATGGTCTTCTATGTGATGTGGTTGTGTAGGTGTCAGGTGGATGTACATCAGATGGTCTTCTATGTGATGTGGTTGTGTAGGTGTCAGGTGGATGTTCATCAGATGGTCTTCTATGTGATGTGGTTGTGTAGGTGTCAGGTGGATGATCATCAGATGGTCTTCTATGTGATGTGGTTGTGTAGGTGTCAGGTGGATGATCATCAGATGGTCTTCTATGTGATGTGGTTGTGTAGGTGTCAGGTGGATGTCATCAGATGGTCTTCTATGTGATGTGGTTTTGTAGGTGTCAGGTGGATGTTCATCAGATGGTCTTCTATGCGATGTGGTTGTGTAGTTGTCAGGTGGATGATCATCAGATGGTCTTCTATGTGATGTGGTTGTGTAGGTGTCAGGTGGATGTTCATCAGATGGTCTTCTATGTGATGTGGTTGTGTAGGTGTCAGGTGGATGATCATCAGATGGTCTTCTATGTGATGTGGTTGTGTAGGTGTCAGGTGGATGTTCATCAGATGGTCTTCTATGTGATGTGGTTGTGTAGGTGTCAGGTGGATGTTCATCAGATGGTCTTCTATGGGATGTGGTTGTGTAGGTGTCAGGTGGATGATCATCAGATGGTCTTCTATGTGATGTGGTTGTGTAGGTGTCAGGTGGATGATCATCAGATGGTCTTCTATGTGATGTGGTTGTGTAGGTGTCAGGTGGATGTACATCAGATGGTCTTCTATGTGATGTGGTTGTGTAGGTGTCAGGTGGATGTACATCAGATGGTCTTCTATGTGATGTGGTTGTGTAGGTGTCAGGTGGATGTTCATCAGATGGTCTTCTATGTGATGTGGTTGTGTAGGTGTCAGGTGGATGATCATCAGATGGTCTTCTATGTGATGTGGTTGTGTAGGTGTCAGGTGGATGATCATCAGATGGTCTTCTATGTGATGTGGTTGTGTAGGTGTCAGGTGGATGTTCATCAGATGGTCTTCTATGTGATGTGGTTGTGTAGGTGTCAGGTGGATGATCATCAGATGGTCTTCTATGTGATGTGGTTGTGTAGGTGTCAGGTGGATGATCATCAGATGGTCTTCTATGTGATGTGGTTGTGTAGGTGTCAGGTGGATGATCATCAGATGGTCTTCTATGTGATGTGGTTGTGTAGGTGTACAGGTGGATG